>NW_026557635.1:0-141501 GCF_027574615.1 Eptesicus fuscus | reverse complement strand
ATTGGTTTCTAACGCTGCGCAAATGTGGTTTCTGCTGTATATCTTGGATTCACCCGCTTGGTACGAAATGCTTTCATTACTGCATCCTAGAATTATGAACTCTTTCCCACTTGCTCTCTCACTATTCTGTTCAATGTACTGCTATTTTTCCCTTAGTTCCTATTGGTTTCTAAGGCTGCTTAAATGTGGTCTCTGCTGTATTTCTAGCATTACCCGCTTCGTACGAAATGCTTTCATTACTGCATCCTAGCATTATGAACTCTTTCCCTCTTGCTCTCTCACTATTCTGTTCAATGTACTGCTATTTTGCACTTAGTTCCTAGTCTTTCTTGCAATTTCCTACAATTGGCTTTCTTTCGTAGCTACTAGACTTACCTGCCTAGTAGAAACTCTTCTACACTCTTCTCTGAAGTTGAGAAGCTATATACACTTGTCTGCCAATTTGTTTTACAATTTCAAGCTACTTTTCAATGATTTCTAGTGGTTTCAAGACTGGTTCCATGTGCACTTTCTCTAGTGCAAGGATTTTCTGCAGTGTTCAAGAACCTTTCTCTAATAGGCATTCCGCTTTACTTATGGGACTTCCCCACATGGACAAACAACATTGTACCCTCTTCTCTGAACTGGAGAAGCTCAATACCCTTGCCTCTCAACTGTTGTACAGTTAAGTGCTACATTGCAATGAATTCTAGTGGTTTCTAATGCTGCTTAAATGTGGTCTCTGCTGCATATCTTGGAATACCCGCTTGGTACGAAATGCTTTCATTACTGCATCCTAGAATTATGAACTCTTTCCCACTTGCTCTCTCACTATTCTGTTCAATGTACTGCTATTTTACACTTAGTTCCTAGTCTTCCTTGCAATTTCCTACAATTGGCTTTCTGCTGTAGCTACCAGACTTACCTGCCTGGTAGAAACTCTTCTACAGTCTTCTCTGAGGATGAGAAGACATATACACTTGTCTCCCAAGTATGTTTTACAGTTTTATGCTACTCTTCAATGATTTCTAGTAGTTTCAAGACTGCTTTCATGTGCACTTGTTATACTTCCAGAGTTTTCTGCAGTGTTCAAGACCGTTTCTATAATAGGCATTCTTCTGTACGTATGGGAATTCCCCACATGTACAAACAACATTGTACCCTCTTCTCTGAACTGGAGAACCTCAATACACTTGCCTCTCAACTGTTGTACAGTTTAATGCTACATTGCAGTGAATTCTAGTGGTATCTATCGCTGCTTAAATATTGTCGTCTCTGCTTTATGTCTAGGATTACCCGCTTGGTACGAAATGCTTTCATTACGGCATCCTAGCATTGTGATCTCTTTTCCCCTAGCTCTCTAACTATTCTGTTCAATGTACTGCTATTTTTCCCTTAGTTCCTATTGGTTTCTAAGGCTGCTTAAATGTGGTCTCTGCTGTATTTCTAGGATTACCCGCTTCGTACGAAATGCTTTCATTACTGCATCCTAGCATTATGAACTCTTTCCCTCTTGCTCTCTCACTATTCTGTTCAATGAACTGCTATTTTGCACTTAGTTCCTAGTCTTTCTTGCAATTTCCTACAATTGGCTTTCTTTTGTAGCTACTAGACGTACCTGCCTAGTAGAAACTCTTCTACACTCTTCTCTGAAGTTGAGAGGCTATATACACTTGTCTGCCAATTTGTTTTACAATTTCAAGCTACTTTTCAATGATTTCTAGTGGTTGCAAGACTGGTTCCATGTGCACTTTCTCTAGTGCAAGAATTTTCTGCAGTGTTCAAGAACCTTTCTCTAATAGGCATTCCGCTTTACTTATGGGACTTCCCCACATGGACAAACAACATTGTACCCTCTTCTCTGAACTGGAGAAGCTCAATACCCTTGCCTCTCAACTGTTGTACAGTTAAGTGCTACATTGCAATGAATTCTAGTGGTTTCTAATGCTGCTTAAATGTGGTCTCTGCTGCATATCTTGGAATACCCGCTTGGTACGAAATGCTTTCATTACTGCATCCTAGAATTATGAACTCTTTCCCACTTGCTCTCTCACTATTCTGTTCAATGTACTGCTATTTTACACTTAGTTCCTAGTCTTCCTTGCAATTTCCTACAATTGGCTTTCTGCTGTAGCTACCAGACTTACCTGCCTGGTAGAAACTCTTCTACAGTCTTCTCTGAGGATGAGAAGACATATACACTTGTCTCCCAAGTATGTTTTACAGTTTTATGCTACTCTCCAATGATTTCTAGTAGTTTCAAGACTGCTTTCATGTGCACTTGTTATACTTCCAGAGTTTTCTGCAGTGTTCAAGACCGTTTCTATAATAGGCATTCTGCTGTACTTATGGGAATTCCCCACATGTACAAACAACATTGTACCCTCTTCTCTGAACTGGAGAACCTCAATACACTTGCCTCTCAACTGTTGTACAGTTTAATGCTACATTGCAGTGAATTCTAGTGGGTTCTAAAGCTGCTTAAATTTGGTCTTTGCTGTATTTCTAGGATTACCCGCTTTGTACGAAATGCTTTCATTACTGCATCTTAGCATTGTGATCTCTTTTCCTCTTGCTCTCTCACTATTCTGTTCAATGTACTGCTATTTTTCCCTTAGTTCCTAGTCTTTCTTGCAATTTCCTACAATTGGCTTTCTTTCGTAGCTACTAGACTTACCTGCCTAGTAGAAACTCTTCTACACTCTTCTCTGAAGTTGAGAAGCTATATACACTTGTCTGCCAATTTGTTTTACAGTTTCAAGCTACTTTTCAATGATTTCTAGTGGTTTCAAGACTGGTTTCATGTGCACTTTCTCTAGTGCAAGGATTTTCTGCAGTGTTCAAGAACCTTTCTCTAATAGGCATTCTGCTTTACTTATGGGACTTCCCCACATGTACAAACAACATTGTACCCTCTTCTCTGAACTGGAGAAGCTCAATACACTTGCCTCTCAACTGTTGTACAGTTTAATGCTACAGTGCAATGAATTCTAGTGGTTTCTATCGCTGCTTAAATGTTGTCTCTGCTTTATGTCTAGGATTACCCGCTTGGTACGAAATGCTTTCATTACTGCATCCTAGCATTGTGATCTCTTTTCCCCTAGCTCTCTCACTATTCTGTTCAATGTACTGCTATTTTTCCCTTAGTTCCTATTGGTTTCTAAGGCTGCTTAAATGTGGTCTCTGCTGTATTTCTAGGATTACCCGCTTCGTACGAAATGCTTTCATTACTGCATCCTAGCATTATGAACTCTTTCCCTCTTGCTCTCTCACTATTCTGTTCAATGAACTGCTATTTTGCACTTAGTTCCTAGTCTTTCTTGCAATTTCCTACAATTGGCTTTCTTTTGTAGCTACTAGACGTACCTGCCTAGTAGAAACTCTCCTACACTCTTCTCTGAAGTTGAGAAGCTATATACACTTGTCTGCCAATTTGTTTTACAATTTCAAGCTACTTTTCAATGATTTCTAGTGGTTGCAAGACTGGTTCCATGTGCACTTTCTCTAGTGCAAGAATTTTCTGCAGTGTTCAAGAACCTTTCTCTAATAGGCATTCCGCTTTACTTATGGGACTTCCCCACATGGACAAACAACATTGTACCCTCTTCTCTGAACTGGAGAAGCTCAATACCCTTGCCTCTCAACTGTTGTACAGTTAAGTGCTACATTGCAATGAATTCTAGTGGTTTCTAATGCTGCTTAAATGTGGTCTCTGCTGCATATCTTGGAATACCCGCTTGGTACGAAATGCTTTCATTACTGCATCCTAGAATTATGAACTCTTTCCCACTTGCTCTCTCACTATTCTGTTCAATGTACTGCTATTTTACACTTAGTTCCTAGTCTTCCTTGCAATTTCCTACAATTGGCTTTCTGCTGTAGCTACCAGACTTACCTGCCTGGTAGAAACTCTTCTACAGTCTTCTCTGAGGATGAGAAGACATATACACTTGTCTCCCAAGTATGTTTTACAGTTTTATGCTACTCTTCAATGATTTCTAGTAGTTTCAAGACTGCTTTCATGTGCACTTGTTATACTTCCAGAGTTTTCTGCAGTGTTCAAGACCGTTTCTATAATAGGCATTCTTCTGTACGTATGGGAATTCCCCACATGTACAAACAACATTGTACCCTCTTCTCTGAACTGGAGAACCTCAATACACTTGCCTCTCAACTGTTGTACAGTTTAATGCTACATTGCAGTGAATTCTAGTGGTATCTATCGCTGCTTAAATATTGTCGTCTCTGCTTTATGTCTAGGATTACCCGCTTGGTACGAAATGCTTTCATTACGGCATCCTAGCATTGTGATCTCTTTTCCCCTAGCTCTCTAACTATTCTGTTCAATGTACTGCTATTTTTCCCTTAGTTCCTATTGGTTTCTAAGGCTGCTTAAATGTGGTCTCTGCTGTATTTCTAGGATTACCCGCTTCGTACGAAATGCTTTCATTACTGCATCCTAGCATTATGAACTCTTTCCCTCTTGCTCTCTCACTATTCTGTTCAATGAACTGCTATTTTGCACTTAGTTCCTAGTCTTTCTTGCAATTTCCTACAATTGGCTTTCTTTTGTAGCTACTAGACGTACCTGCCTAGTAGAAACTCTCCTACACTCTTCTCTGAAGTTGAGAGGCTATATACACTTGTCTGCCAATTTGTTTTACAATTTCAAGCTACTTTTCAATGATTTCTAGTGGTTGCAAGACTGGTTCCATGTGCACTTTCTCTAGTGCAAGAATTTTCTGCAGTGTTCAAGAACCTTTCTCTAATAGGCATTCCGCTTTACTTATGGGACTTCCCCACATGGACAAACAACATTGTACCCTCTTCTCTGAACTGGAGAAGCTCAATACCCTTGCCTCTCAACTGTTGTACAGTTAAGTGCTACATTGCAATGAATTCTAGTGGTTTCTAATGCTGCTTAAATGTGGTCTCTGCTGCATATCTTGGAATACCCGCTTGGTACGAAATGCTTTCATTACTGCATCCTAGAATTATGAACTCTTTCCCACTTGCTCTCTCACTATTCTGTTCAATGTACTGCTATTTTACACTTAGTTCCTAGTCTTCCTTGCAATTTCCTACAATTGGCTTTCTGCTGTAGCTACCAGACTTACCTGCCTGGTAGAAACTCTTCTACAGTCTTCTCTGAGGATGAGAAGACATATACACTTGTCTCCCAAGTATGTTTTACAGTTTTATGCTACTCTTCAATGATTTCTAGTAGTTTCAAGACTGCTTTCATGTGCACTTGTTATACTTCCAGAGTTTTCTGCAGTGTTCAAGACCGTTTCTATAATAGGCATTCTTCTGTACGTATGGGAATTCCCCACATGTACAAACAACATTGTACCCTCTTCTCTGAACTGGAGAACCTCAATACACTTGCCTCTCAACTGTTGTACAGTTTAATGCTACATTGCAGTGAATTCTAGTGGTATCTATCGCTGCTTAAATATTGTCGTCTCTGCTTTATGTCTAGGATTACCCGCTTGGTACGAAATGCTTTCATTACGGCATCCTAGCATTGTGATCTCTTTTCCCCTAGCTCTCTAACTATTCTGTTCAATGTACTGCTATTTTTCCCTTAGTTCCTATTGGTTTCTAAGGCTGCTTAAATGTGGTCTCTGCTGTATTTCTAGGATTACCCGCTTCGTACGAAATGCTTTCATTACTGCATCCTAGCATTATGAACTCTTTCCCTCTTGCTCTCTCACTATTCTGTTCAATGAACTGCTATTTTGCACTTAGTTCCTAGTCTTTCTTGCAATTTCCTACAATTGGCTTTCTTTTGTAGCTACTAGACGTACCTGCCTAGTAGAAACTCTCCTACACTCTTCTCTGAAGTTGAGAGGCTATATACACTTGTCTGCCAATTTGTTTTACAATTTCAAGCTACTTTTCAATGATTTCTAGTGGTTGCAAGACTGGTTCCATGTGCACTTTCTCTAGTGCAAGAATTTTCTGCAGTGTTCAAGAACCTTTCTCTAATAGGCATTCCGCTTTACTTATGGGACTTCCCCACATGGACAAACAACATTGTACCCTCTTCTCTGAACTGGAGAAGCTCAATACCCTTGCCTCTCAACTGTTGTACAGTTAAGTGCTACATTGCAATGAATTCTAGTGGTTTCTAATGCTGCTTAAATGTGGTCTCTGCTGCATATCTTGGAATACCCGCTTGGTACGAAATGCTTTCATTACTGCATCCTAGAATTATGAACTCTTTCCCACTTGCTCTCTCACTATTCTGTTCAATGTACTGCTATTTTACACTTAGTTCCTAGTCTTCCTTGCAATTTCCTACAATTGGCTTTCTGCTGTAGCTACCAGACTTACCTGCCTGGTAGAAACTCTTCTACAGTCTTCTCTGAGGATGAGAAGACATATACACTTGTCTCCCAAGTATGTTTTACAGTTTTATGCTACTCTTCAATGATTTCTAGTAGTTTCAAGACTGCTTTCATGTGCACTTGTTATACTTCCAGAGTTTTCTGCAGTGTTCAAGAACCTTTCTCTAATACGCATTCCGCTTTACTAAGGGACTTCCCCACATGTACAAACAACATTGTACCCTGTCCTCTGAACTGGAGAAGCTCAATACCCTTGCCTCTCAACTGTTGTACAGTTTAATGCTACAGTGCAATGAATTCTAGTGGTTTCTAACGCTGCTTAAATGTTGTCTCTGCTTTATGTCTAGGATTACCCGCTTGGTACGAAATGCTTTCATTACTGCATCCTAGCATTGTGATCTCTTTTCCCCTAGCTCTCTCACTATTCTGTTCAATGTACTGCTATTTTTCCCTTAGTTCCTATTGGTTTCTAAGGCTGCTTAAATGTGGTCTCTGCTGTATTTCTAGGATTACCCGCTTCGTACGAAATGCTTTCATTACTGCATCCTAGCATTATGAACTCTTTCCCTCTTGCTCTCTCACTATTCTGTTCAATGAACTGCTATTTTGCACTTAGTTCCTAGTCTTTCTTGCAATTTCCTACAATTGGCTTTCTTTTGTAGCTACTAGACGTACCTGCCTAGTAGAAACTCTTCTACACTCTTCTCTGAAGTTGAGAAGCTATATACACTTGTCTGCCAATTTGTTTTACAATTTCAAGCTACTTTTCAATGATTTCTAGTGGTTGCAAGACTGGTTCCATGTGCACTTTCTCTAGTGCAAGAATTTTCTGCAGTGTTCAAGAACCTTTCTCTAATAGGCATTCCGCTTTACTTATGGGACTTCCCCACATGGACAAACAACATTGTACCCTCTTCTCTGAACTGGAGAAGCTCAATACCCTTGCCTCTCAACTGTTGTACAGTTAAGTGCTACATTGCAATGAATTCTAGTGGTTTCTAATGCTGCTTAAATGTGGTCTCTGCTGCATATCTTGGAATACCCGCTTGGTACGAAATGCTTTCATTACTGCATCCTAGAATTATGAACTCTTTCCCACTTGCTCTCTCACTATTCTGTTCAATGTACTGCTATTTTACACTTAGTTCCTAGTCTTCCTTGCAATTTCCTACAATTGGCTTTCTGCTGTAGCTACCAGACTTACCTGCCTGGTAGAAACTCTTCTACAGTCTTCTCTGAGGATGAGAAGACATATACACTTGTCTCCCAAGTATGTTTTACAGTTTTATGCTACTCTTCAATGATTTCTAGTAGTTTCAAGACTGCTTTCATGTGCACTTGTTATACTTCCAGAGTTTTCTGCAGTGTTCAAGACCGTTTCTATAATAGGCATTCTTCTGTACGTATGGGAATTCCCCACATGTACAAACAACATTGTACCCTCTTCTCTGAACTGGAGAACCTCAATACACTTGCCTCTCAACTGTTGTACAGTTTAATGCTACATTGCAGTGAATTCTAGTGGTATCTATCGCTGCTTAAATATTGTCGTCTCTGCTTTATGTCTAGGATTACCCGCTTGGTACGAAATGCTTTCATTACGGCATCCTAGCATTGTGATCTCTTTTCCCCTAGCTCTCTAACTATTCTGTTCAATGTACTGCTATTTTTCCCTTAGTTCCTATTGGTTTCTAAGGCTGCTTAAATGTGGTCTCTGCTGTATTTCTAGGATTACCCGCTTCGTACGAAATGCTTTCATTACTGCATCCTAGCATTATGAACTCTTTCCCTCTTGCTCTCTCACTATTCTGTTCAATGAACTGCTATTTTGCACTTAGTTCCTAGTCTTTCTTGCAATTTCCTACAATTGGCTTTCTTTTGTAGCTACTAGACGTACCTGCCTAGTAGAAACTCTCCTACACTCTTCTCTGAAGTTGAGAGGCTATATACACTTGTCTGCCAATTTGTTTTACAATTTCAAGCTACTTTTCAATGATTTCTAGTGGTTGCAAGACTGGTTCCATGTGCACTTTCTCTAGTGCAAGAATTTTCTGCAGTGTTCAAGAACCTTTCTCTAATAGGCATTCCGCTTTAATTATGGGACTTCCCCACATGGACAAACAACATTGTACCCTCTTCTCTGAACTGGAGAAGCTCAATACCCTTGCCTCTCAACTGTTGTACAGTTAAGTGCTACATTGCAATGAATTCTAGTGGTTTCTAATGCTGCTTAAATGTGGTCTCTGCTGCATATCTTGGAATACCCGCTTGGTACGAAATGCTTTCATTACTGCATCCTAGAATTATGAACTCTTTCCCACTTGCTCTCTCACTATTCTGTTCAATGTACTGCTATTTTACACTTAGTTCCTAGTCTTCCTTGCAATTTCCTACAATTGGCTTTCTGCTGTAGCTACCAGACTTACCTGCCTGGTAGAAACTCTTCTACAGTCTTCTCTGAGGATGAGAAGACATATACACTTGTCTCCCAAGTATGTTTTACAGTTTTATGCTACTCTTCAATGATTTCTAGTAGTTTCAAGACTGCTTTCATGTGCACTTGTTATACTTCCAGAGTTTTCTGCAGTGTTCAAGAACCTTTCTCTAATACGCATTCCGCTTTACTAAGGGACTTCCCCACATGTACAAACAACATTGTACCCTGTCCTCTGAACTGGAGAAGCTCAATACCCTTGCCTCTCAACTGTTGTACAGTTTAATGCTACAGTGCAATGAATTCTAGTGGTTTCTAACGCTGCTTAAATGTTGTCTCTGCTTTATGTCTAGGATTACCCGCTTGGTACGAAATGCTTTCATTACTGCATCCTAGCATTGTGATCTCTTTTCCCCTAGCTCTCTCACTATTCTGTTCAATGTACTGCTATTTTTCCCTTAGTTCCTATTGGTTTCTAAGGCTGCTTAAATGTGGTCTCTGCTGTATTTCTAGGATTACCCGCTTCGTACGAAATGCTTTCATTACTGCATCCTAGCATTATGAACTCTTTCCCTCTTGCTCTCTCACTATTCTGTTCAATGAACTGCTATTTTGCACTTAGTTCCTAGTCTTTCTTGCAATTTCCTACAATTGGCTTTCTTTTGTAGCTACTAGACTTACCTGCCTAGTAGAAACTCTTCTACACTCTTCTCTGAAGTTGAGAAGCTATATACACTTGTCTGCCAATTTGTTTTACAATTTCAAGCTACTTTTCAATGATTTCTAGTGGTTGCAAGACTGGTTCCATGTGCACTTTCTCTAGTGCAAGAATTTTCTGCAGTGTTCAAGAACCTTTCTCTAATAGGCATTCCGCTTTACTTATGGGACTTCCCCACATGGACAAACAACATTGTACCCTCTTCTCTGAACTGGAGAAGCTCAATACCCTTGCCTCTCAACTGTTGTACAGTTTAATGCTACATTGCAATGAATTCTAGTGGTTTCTAATGCTGCTTAAATGTGGTCTCTGCTGCATATCTTGGAATACCCGCTTGGTACGAAATGCTTTCATTACTGCATCCTAGAATTATGAACTCTTTCCCACTTGCTCTCTCACTATTCTGTTCAATGTACTGCTATTTTACACTTAGTTCCTAGTCTTCCTTGCAATTTCCTACAATTGGCTTTCTGCTGTAGCTACCAGACTTACCTGCCTGGTAGAAACTCTTCTACAGTCTTCTCTGAGGATGAGAAGACATATACACTTGTCTCCCAAGTATGTTTTACAGTTTTATGCTACTCTTCAATGATTTCTAGTAGTTTCAAG
Organism: Eptesicus fuscus; assembly: GCF_027574615.1. Taxonomy (NCBI): domain Eukaryota; kingdom Metazoa; phylum Chordata; class Mammalia; order Chiroptera; family Vespertilionidae; genus Eptesicus; species Eptesicus fuscus. The sequence goes on along the minus strand of NW_026557635.1, from coordinate 131,408 downwards.
ACTGCTTTCATGTGCACTTGTTATACTTCCAGAGTTTTCTGCAGTGTTCAAGACCGTTTCTATAATAGGCATTCTTCTGTACGTATGGGAATTCCCCACATGTACAAACAACATTGTACCCTCTTCTCTGAACTGGAGAACCTCAATACACTTGCCTCTCAACTGTTGTACAGTTTAATGCTACATTGCAGTGAATTCTAGTGGTATCTATCGCTGCTTAAATATTGTCGTCTCTGCTTTATGTCTAGGATTACCCGCTTGGTACGAAATGCTTTCATTACGGCATCCTAGCATTGTGATCTCTTTTCCCCTAGCTCTCTCACTATTCTGTTCAATGTACTGCTATTTTTCCCTTAGTTCCTATTGGTTTCTAAGGCTGCTTAAATGTGGTCTCTGCTGTATTTCTAGGATTACCCGCTTCGTACGAAATGCTTTCATTACTGCATCCTAGCATTATGAACTCTTTCCCTCTTGCTCTCTCACTATTCTGTTCAATGAACTGCTATTTTGCACTTAGTTCCTAGTCTTTCTTGCAATTTCCTACAATTGGCTTTCTTTTGTAGCTACTAGACTTACCTGCCTAGTAGAAACTCTTCTACACTCTTCTCTGAAGTTGAGAAGCTATATACACTTATCTGCCAATTTGTTTTTAACAGTTTCATGCTACTTTTCAATGATTTCTAGTGGTCTTAAGACTGGTTTCATGTGCACTTGTTCTAGTTCTAGGGTTTTCTGCAGTGATCAAGAACCTTTCTCTAATAGGCATTCCGCTTTACTAAGGGACTTCCCCACATGTACAAAAAACATTGTACCCTGTCTTCTGAACTGGAGAAGCTCAATACACTTGCCTCTCAACTGTTGTACAGTTTAATGCTACAGTGCAATGAATTCTAGTGGTTTCTAACGCTGCTTAAATGTTGTCTCTGCTTTATTTCTAGGATTACCCGCTTGGTACGAAATGCTTTCATTACTGCATCCTAGCATTGTGATCTCTTTTCCCCTAGCTCTCTCACTATTCTGTTCAATGTACTGCTATTTTTCCCTTAGTTCCTATTGGTTTCTAAGGCTGCTTAAATGTGGTCTCTGCTGTATTTCTAGGATTACCCGCTTCGTACGAAATGCTTTCATTACTGCATCCTAGCATTATGAACTCTTTCCCTCTTGCTCTCTCACTATTCTGTTCAATGAACTGCTATTTTGCACTTAGTTCCTAGTCTTTCTTGCAATTTCCTACAATTGGCTTTCTTTTGTAGCTACTAGACTTACCTGCCTAGTAGAAACTCTTCTACACTCTTCTCTGAAGTTGAGAAGCTATATACACTTGTCTGCCAATTTGTTTTACAATTTCAAGCTACTTTTCAATGATTTCTAGTGGTTTCAAGACTGGTTTCATGTGCACTTTCTCTAGTGCAAGGATTTTCTGCAGTGTTCAAGAACCTTTCTCTAATAGGCATTCCGCTTTACTTATGGGACTTCCCCACATGGACAAACAACATTGTACCCTCTTCTCTGAACTGGAGAAGCTCAATACCCTTGCCTCTCAACTGTTGTACAGTTAAGTGCTACATTGCAATGAATTCTAGTGGTTTCTAATGCTGCTTAAATGTGGTCTCTGCTGCATATCTTGGAATACCCGCTTGGTACGAAATGCTTTCATTACTGCATCCTAGAATTATGAACTCTTTCCCACTTGCTCTCTCACTATTCTGTTCAATGTACTGCTATTTTACACTTAGTTCCTAGTCTTCCTTGCAATTTCCTACAATTGGCTTTCTGCTGTAGCTACCAGACTTACCTGCCTGGTAGAAACTCTTCTACAGTCTTCTCTGAGGATGAGAAGACATATACACTTGTCTCCCAAGTATGTTTTACAGTTTTATGCTACTCTTCAATGATTTCTAGTAGTTTCAAGACTGCTTTCATGTGCACTTGTTATACTTCCAGAGTTTTCTGCAGTGTTCAAGACCGTTTCTATAATAGGCATTCTTCTGTACGTATGGGAATTCCCCACATGTACAAACAACATTGTACCCTCTTCTCTGAACTGGAGAACCTCAATACACTTGCCTCTCAACTGTTGTACAGTTTAATGCTACATTGCAGTGAATTCTAGTGGTATCTATCGCTGCTTAAATATTGTCGTCTCTGCTTTATGTCTAGGATTACCCGCTTGGTACGAAATGCTTTCATTACGGCATCCTAGCATTGTGATCTCTTTTCCCCTAGCTCTCTCACTATTCTGTTCAATGTACTGCTATTTTTCCCTTAGTTCCTATTGGTTTCTAAGGCTGCTTAAATGTGGTCTCTGCTGTATTTCTAGGATTACCCGCTTCGTACGAAATGCTTTCATTACTGCATCCTAGCATTATGAACTCTTTCCCTCTTGCTCTCTCACTATTCTGTTCAATGTACTGCTATTTTGCACTTAGTTCCTAGTCTTTCTTGCAATTTCCTACAATTGGCTTTCTTTTGTAGCTACTAGACTTACCTGCCTAGTAGAAACTCTTCTACACTCTTCTCTGAAGTTGAGAAGCTATATACACTTGTCTGCCAATTTGTTTTACAGTTTCAAGCTACTTTTCAATGATTTCTAGTGGTTTCAAGACTGGTTTCATGTGCACTTTCTCTAGTGCAAGGATTTTCTGCAGTGTTCAAGAACCTTTCTCTAATAGGCATTCTGCTTTACTTATGGGACTTCCCCACATGTACAAACAACATTGTACCCTCTTCTCTGAACTGGAGAAGCTCAATACACTTGCCTCTCAACTGTTGTACAGTTTAATGCTACAGTGCAATGAATTCTAGTGGTTTCTAACGCTGCTTAAATGTTGTCTCTGCTTTATGTCTAGGGTTACCCGCTTGGTACGAAATGCTTTCATTACTGCATCCTAGCATTGTGACCTCTTTCCCCTAGCTATCTCACTATTCTGTTCAATGTAGTGCTATTTTTCCCTTAGTTCCTATTGGTTTCTAAGGCTGCTTAAATGTGGTCTCTGCTGTATTTCTAGGATTACCCGCTTCGTACGAAATGCTTTCATTACTGCATCCTAGCATTATGAACTCTTTCCCTCTTGCTCTCTCACAATTCTGTTCAATGAACTGCTATTTTGCACTTAGTTCCTAGTCTTCCTTGCAATTTCCTAAAATTGGCTTTCTTTTGTAGCTACTAGACATACCTGCCTAGTAGAAACACTTCTACACTCTTTTCTGAAGTTGAGAAGCTATATACACTTGTCTGCTAATTTGTTTTACAGTTTCAAGCTACTTTTCAATGATTTCTAGTGGTTTTAAGACTGGTTTCATGTGCACTTGTTCTAGTTCTAGGGTTTTCTGCAGTGTTCAAGAACTTTTCTATATTTGCCCTTCGGATCTACTTATGGGACATCCCCACATGTACAAACAACATTGTACCCTCTTCTCTGAACTGGAGAAGCTCAATACACTTGCCTCTCAACTGTTGTACAGTTTAATGCTACATTGCAATGAATTCTAGTGGTTTCTAAGGCTGCTTAAATGTGGTCTCTGCTGTATTTCTAGTATTACCCGCTTCGTACGAAATGCTTTCATTACTGCATCCTAGCATTATGAACTCTTTCCCTCTTGCTCTCTCACAATTCTGTTCAATGAACTTCTATTTTGCACTTAGTTCCTAGTCTTTCTTGCAATTTCCTACAATTGTCTTTCTGCTGTGGCTACCAGAATTACCTGCCTGTGGAAACTCTTCTACACTCTTCTGTGAAGTTGAGAAGCTATATACACTTGTCTGCAAAATATGTTTTACAGTTTCATGCTTCTTTTCAATGATTTGTAGTGGTTTCAAGACTGGTTTCATGTGCACTTCCTCTAGTGCAAGGGTTTTCTGCTGTGTTCAAGAACCTTTCTATAATAGGCATTCTTCCCTACTTCTGAACCTCCCCACATGTATAAACAACAAGTTACACTCTTCTTTGAACTGGAGAAGCTCAATACAATTGTCTCTCAACTATTGTACAATTTTATGCTACATTGCAGTGAATGCTAGGGGGTTCTACAGCTGCTTAAATTTGGTCTTTGTTGTATTTCTAGGAATACCCGCTTCGTACGAAATGCTTTCATTACTGCATTTTAGCATTGTGATCTCTTTTCCACTTGCTCTCTAACTATTCTGTTCAATGTACTGCTATTTTTCCCTTAGTTCCTATTGGTTTCTAACGCTGCTCAAATGTGGTTTCTGCTGTATTTCTAGGATTACCCGCTTGGTACGAAATGCTTTCATTACTGTATCCTAGCATTATGAACTCTTTCCCACTTGCTCTCTCACTATTCTATTCAATGTACTGCTATTTTTCACTTAGTTCCTATTGGTTTCTAAGGCTGCTTAAATGTGGTCTCTGCTGTATTTCTAGGATTACCCGCTTCGTACGAAATGCTTTCATTACTGCATCCTAGAATTATGAACTCTTTCCCACTTGCTCTCTCACTATTCTGTTCAATGTACTGCTATTTTGCACTTAGTTCCTAGTCTTTCTTGCAATTTCCTACAATTGGCTTTCTTTCGTAGCTACTAGACTTACCTGCCTAGTAGAATCTCTTCTACACTCTTCTCTGAAGTTGAGAAGCTATATACACTTGTCTGCCAATTTGTTTTACAATTTCAAGCTACTTTTCAATGATTTCTAGTGGTTTCAAGACTGGTTCCATGTGCACTTACTCTAGTGCAAGAATTTTCTGCAGTGTTCAAGAACCTTTCTCTAATAGGCATTCCGCTTTACTTATGGGACTTCCCCACATGGACAAACAACATTGTACCCTCTTCTCTGAACTGGAGAAGCTCAATACCCTTGCCTCTCAACTGTTGTACAGTTAAGTGCTACATTGCAATGAATTCTAGTGGTTTCTAATGCTGCTTAAATGTGTTCTCTGCTGCATATCTTGGAATACCCGCTTGGTACGAAATGCTTTCATTACTGCATCCTAGAATTATGAACTCTTTCCCACTTGCTCTCTCACTATTCTGTTCAATGTACTGCTATTTTACACTTAGTTCCTAGTCTTCCTTGCAATTTCCTACAATTGGCTTTCTGCTGTAGCTACCAGACTTACCTGCCTGGTAGAAACTCTTCTACAGTCTTCTCTGAGGATGAGAAGACATATACACTTGTCTCCCAAGTATGTTTTACAGTTTTATGCTACTCTTCAATGATTTCTAGTAGTTTCAAGACTGCTTTCATGTGCACTTGTTATACTTCCAGAGTTTTCTGCAGTGTTCAAGACTGTTTCTATAATAGGCATTCTTCTGTACGTATGGGAATTCCCCACATGTACAAACAACATTGTACCCTCTTCTCTGAACTGGAGAACCTCAATACACTTGCCTCTCAACTGTTGTACAGTTTAATGCTACATTGCAGTGAATTCTAGTGGTATCTATCGCTGCTTAAATATTGTCGTCTCTGCTTTATGTCTAGGATTACCCGCTTGGTACGAAATGCTTTCATTACGGCATCCTAGCATTGTGATCTCTTTTCCCCTAGCTCTCTCACTATTCTGTTCAATGTACTGCTATTTTTCCCTTAGTTCCTATTGGTTTCTAAGGCTGCTTAAATGTGGTCTCTGCTGTATTTCTAGGATTACCCGCTTCGTACGAAATGCTTTCATTACTGCATCCTAGCATTATGAACTCTTTCCCTCTTGCTCTCTCACTATTCTGTTCAATGAACTGCTATTTTGCACTTAGTTCCTAGTCTTTCTTGCAATTTCCTACAATTGGCTTTCTTTTGTAGCTACTAGACGTACCTGCCTAGTAGAAACTCTTCTACACTCTTCTCTGAAGTTGAGAGGCTATATACACTTGTCTGCCAATTTGTTTTACAATTTCAAGCTACTTTTCAATGATTTCTATTGGTTGCAAGACTGGTTCCATGTGCACTTTCTCTAGTGCAAGAATTTTCTGCAGTGTTCAAGAACCTTTCTCTAATAGGCATTCCGCTTTACTTATGGGACTTCCCCACATGGACAAACAACATAGTACCCTCTTCTCTGAACTGGAGAAGCTCAATACCCTTGCCTCTCAACTGTTGTACAGTTAAATGCTACATTGCAATGAATTCTAGTGGTTTCTAATGCTGCTTAAATGTGGTCTCTGCTGTATATCTTGGAATACCCGCTTGGTACGAAATGCTTTCATTACTGCATCCTAGAATTATGAACTCTTTCCCACTTGCTCTCTCACTATTCTGTTCAATGTACTGCTATTTTACACTTAGTTCCTAGTCTTCCTTGCAATTTCCTACAATTGGCTTTCTGCTGTAGCTACCAGACTTACCTGCCTGGTAGAAACTCTTCTACAGTCTTCTCTGAGGATGAGAAGACATATACACTTGTCTCCCAAGTATGTTTTACAGTTTTATGCTACTCTTCAATGATTTCTAGTAGTTTCAAGACTGCTTTCATGTGCACTTGTTATACTTCCAGAGTTTTCTGCAGTGTTCAAGAACCTTTCTCTAATACGCATTCCGCTTTACTAAGGGACTTCCCCACATGTACAAACAACATTGTACCCTGTCCTCTGAACTGGAGAAGCTCAATACCCTTGCCTCTCAACTGTTGTACAGTTTAATGCTACAGTGCAATGAATTCTAGTGGTTTCTAACGCTGCTTAAATGTTGTCTCTGCTTTATGTCTAGGATTACCCGCTTGGTACGAAATGCTTTCATTACTGCATCCTAGCATTGTGATCTCTTTTCCCCTAGCTCTCTCACTATTCTGTTCAATGTACTGCTATTTTTCCCTTAGTTCCTATTGGTTTCTAAGGCTGCTTAAATGTGGTCTCTGCTGTATTTCTAGGATTACCCGCTTGGTACGAAATGCTTTCATTACTGCATCCTAGCATTATGAACTCTTTCCCTCTTGCTCTCTCACTATTCTGTTCACTGAACTGCTATTTTGCACTTTGTTCCTAGTCTTTCTTGCAATTTCCTACAATTGGCTTTCTTTTGTAGCTACTAGACTTACCTGCCTAGTAGAAACTCTTCTACACTCTTCTCTGAAGTTGAGAAGCTATATACACTTGTCTGCCAATTTGTTTTACAATTTCAAGCTACTTTTCAATGATTTCTAGTGGTTTCAAGACTGGTTCCATGTGCACTTTCTCTAGTGCAAGAATTTTCTGCAGTGTTCAAGAACCTTTCTCTAATAGGCATTCCGCTTTACTTATGGGACTTCCCCACATGGACAAACAACATTGTACCCTCTTCTCTGAACTGGAGAAGCTCAATACCCTTGCCTCTCAACTGTTGTACAGTTAAATGCTACATTGCAATGAATTCTAGTGGTTTCTAATGCTGCTTAAATGTGGTCTCTGCTGCATATCTTGGAATACCCGCTTGGTACGAAATGCTTTCATTACTGCATCCTAGAATTATGAACTCTTTCCCACTTGCTCTCTCACTATTCTGTTCAATGTACTGCTATTTTACACTTAGTTCCTAGTCTTCCTTGCAATTTCCTACAATTGGCTTTCTGCTGTAGCTACCAGACTTACCTGCCTGGTAGAAACTCTTCTACAGTCTTCTCTGAGGATGAGAAGACATATACACTTGTCTCCCAAGTATGTTTTACAGTTTTATGCTACTCTTCAATGATTTCTAGTAGTTTCAAGACTGCTTTCATGTGCACTTGTTATACTTCCAGAGTTTTCTGCAGTGTTCAAGACCGTTTCTATAATAGGCATTCTTCTGTACGTATGGGAATTCCCCACATGTACAAACAACATTGTACCCTCTTCTCTGAACTGGAGAACCTCAATACACTTGCCTCTCAACTGTTGTACAGTTTAATGCTACATTGCAGTGAATTCTAGTGGTATCTATCGCTGCTTAAATATTGTCGTCTCTGCTTTATGTCTAGGATTACCCGCTTGGTACGAAATGCTTTCATTACGGCATCCTAGCATTGTGATCTCTTTTCCCCTAGCTCTCTCACTATTCTGTTCAATGTACTGCTATTTTTCCCTTAGTTCCTATTGGTTTCTAAGGCTGCTTAAATGTGGTCTCTGCTGTATTTCTAGGATTACCCGCTTCGTACGAAATGCTTTCATTACTGCATCCTAGCATTATGAACTCTTTCCCTCTTGCTCTCTCACTATTCTGTTCAATGAACTGCTATTTTGCACTTAGTTCCTAGTCTTTCTTGCAATTTCCTACAATTGGCTTCCTTTTGTAGCTACTAGACGTATCTGCCTAGTAGAAACTCTTCTAAACTCTTCTCTGAAGTTAAGAAGCTATATACACTTGTCTGTCAACTTTTTAACAGTTGAATGCTACTTTTCAGTGAATTCTAGTGGTTTCAAGACTGGTTTCATGAGCACTTGTTCTAGTTCTAGGGTTTTCTGCAGTGTTCAAGAACCTTTCTCTAATAGGCATTCCGCTTTACTAAGGGACTTCCCCACATGTACAAACAACATTGTACCCTGTTCTCTGAACTGGAGAAGCTCAATACCCTTGCCTCTCAACTGTTGTACAGTTTAATGCTACAGTGCAATGAATTCTAGTGGTTTCTAACGCTGCTTAAATGTTGTCTCTGCTTTATGTCTAGGATTACCCGCTTGGTACGAAATGCTTTCATTACTGCATCCTAGCATTGTGATCTCTTTTCCCCTAGCTCTCTCACTATTCTGTTCAATGTACTGCTATTTTTCCCTTAGTTCCTATTGGTTTCTAAGGCTGCTTAAATGTGGTCTCTGCTGTATTTCTAGGATTACCCGCTTCGTACGAAATGCTTTCATTACTGCATCCTAGAATTATGAACTCTTTCCCTCTTGCTCTCTCACTATTCTGTTCAATGAACTGCTATTTTGCACTTAGTTCCTAGTCTTTCTTGCAATTTCTTACAATTGGCTTTCTTTTGTAGCTACTAGACTTACCTGCCTAGTAGAAACTCTTCTACACTCTTCTCTGAAGTTGAGAAGCTATATACACTTGTGTGCCAATTTGTTTTACAATTTCAAGCTACTTTTCAATGATTTCTAGTGGTTTCAAGACTGGTTTCATGTGCACTTTCTCTAGTGCAAGAATTTTCTGCAGTGTTCAAGAACCTTTCTCTAATAGGCATTCCGCTTTACTTATGGGACTTCCCCACATGGACAAACAACATTGTACCCTCTTCTCTGAACTGGAGAAGCTCAATACCCTTGCCTCTCAACTGTTGTACAGTTTAATGCTACATTGCAATGAATTCTAGTGGTTTCTAATGCTGCTTAAATGTGGTCTCTGCTGCATATCTTGGAATACCCGCTTGGTACGAAATGCTTTCATTACTGCATCCTAGAATTATGAACTCTTTCCCACTTGCTCTCTCACTATTCTGTTCAATGTACTGCTATTTTACACTTAGTTCCTAGTCTTCCTTGCAATTTCCTACAATTGGCTTTCTGCTGTAGCTACCAGACTTACCTGCCTGGTAGAAACTCTTCTACAGTCTTCTCTGAGGATGAGAAGACATATACACTTGTCTCCCAAGTATGTTTTACAGTTTTATGCTACTCTTCAATGATTTCTAGTAGTTTCAAGACTGCTTTCATGTGCACTTGTTATACTTCCAGAGTTTTCTGCAGTGTTCAAGACCGTTTCTATAATAGGCATTCTTCTGTACGTATGGGAATTCCCCACATGTACAAACAACATTGTACCCTCTTCTCTGAACTGGAGAACCTCAATACACTTGCCTCTCAACTGTTGTACAGTTTAATGCTACATTGCAGTGAATTCTAGTGGTATCTATCGCTGCTTAAATATTGTCGTCTCTGCTTTATGTCTAGGATTACCCGCTTGGTACGAAATGCTTTCATTACGGCATCCTAGCATTGTGATCTCTTTTCCCCTAGCTCTCTCACTATTCTGTTCAATGTACTGCTATTTTTCCCTTAGTTCCTATTGGTTTCTAAGGCTGCTTAAATGTGGTCTCTGCTGTATTTCTAGGATTACCCGCTTCGTACGAAATGCTTTCATTACTGCATCCTAGCATTATGAACTCTTTCCCTCTTGCTCTCTCACTATTCTGTTCAATGAACTGCTATTTTGCACTTAGTTCCTAGTCTTTCTTGCAATTTCCTACAATTGGCTTTCTGCTGTAGCTACCAGACTTACCTGCCTAGTAGAAACTCTTCTATACTCTTCTCTGAAGTTGAGATGCTATATACACTTGTCTGCCAATTTGTTTTACAGTTTCAAGCTACTTTTCAATGATTTCTAGTGGTTTCAAGACTGGTTTCATGTGCACTTGTTCTAGTTCTAGGGTTTTCTGCAGTGTTCAAGAACCTTTCTCTAATAGGCATTCCGCTTTACTAAGGGACTTCCCCACATGTACAAAAAACATTGTACCCTGTCTTCTGAACTGGAGAAGCTCAATACCCTTGCCTCTCAACTGTTGTACAGTTTAATGCTACAGTGCAATGAATTCTAGTGGTTTCTAACGCTGCTTAAATGTTGTCTCTGCTTTATGTCTAGGATTACCCGCTTGGTACGAAATGCTTTCATTACTGCATCCTAGCATTGTGATCTCTTTTCCCCTAGCTCTCTCACTATTCTGTTCAATGTACTGCTATTTTTCCCTTAGTTCCTATTGGTTTCTAAGGCTGCTTAAATGTGGTCTCTGCTGTATTTCTAGGATTATCCGCTTCGTACGAAATGCTTTCATTACTGCATCCTAGCATTATGAACTCTTTCCCTCTTGCTCTCTCACTATTCTGTTCAATGAACTGCTATTTTGCACTTAGTTCCTAGTCTTTCTTGCAATTTCCTACAATTGGCTTTCTTTTGTAGCTACTAGACGTACCTGCCTAGTAGAAACTCTTCTACACTCTTCTCTGAAGTTGAGAAGCTATATACACTTGTCTGCCAATTTGTTTTACAATTTCAAGCTACTTTTCAATGATTTCTAGTGGTTGCAAGACTGGTTCCATGTGCACTTTCTCTAGTGCAAGAATTTTCTGCAGTGTTCAAGAACCTTTCTCTAATAGGCATTCCGCTTTGCTTATGGGACTTCCCCACATGGACAAACAACATTGTACCCTCTTCTCTGAACTGGAGAAGCTCAATACCCTTGCCTCTCAACTGTTGTACAGTTAAATGCTACATTGCAATGAATTCTAGTGGTTTCTAATGCTGCTTAAATGTGGTCTCTGCTGTATATCTTGGAATACCCGCTTGGTACGAAATGCTTTCATTACTGCATCCTAGAATTATGAACTCTTTCCCACTTGCTCTCTCACTATTCTGTTCAATGTACTGCTATTTTACACTTAGTTCCTAGTCTTCCTTGCAATTTCCTACAATTGGCTTTCTGCTGTAGCTACCAGACTTACCTGCCTGGTAGAAACTCTTCTACAGTCTTCTCTGAGGATGAGAAGACATATACACTTGTCTCCCAAGTATGTTTTACAGTTTTATGCTACTCTTCAATGATTTCTAGTAGTTTCAAGACTGCTTTCATGTGCACTTGTTATACTTCCAGAGTTTTCTGCAGTGTTCAAGACCGTTTCTATAATAGGCATTCTTCTGTACGTATGGGAATTCCCCACATGTACAAACAACATTGTACCCTCTTCTCTGAACTGGAGAACCTCAATACACTTGCCTCTCAACTGTTGTACAGTTTAATGCTACATTGCAGTGAATTCTAGTGGTATCTATCGCTGCTTAAATATTGTCGTCTCTGCTTTATGTCTAGGATTACCCGCTTGGTACGAAATGCTTTCATTACGGCATCCTAGCATTGTGATCTCTTTTCCCCTAGCTCTCTCACTATTCTGTTCAATGTACTGCTATTTTTCCCTTAGTTCCTATTGGTTTCTAAGGCTGCTTAAATGTGGTCTCTGCTGTATTTCTAGGATTACCCGCTTCGTACGAAATGCTTTCATTACTGCATCCTAGCATTATGAACTCTTTCCCTCTTGCTCTCTCACTATTCTGTTCAATGAACTGCTATTTTGCACTTAGTTCCTAGTCTTTCTTGCAATTTCCTACAATTGGCTTTCTTTTGTAGCTACTAGACTTACCTGCCTAGTAGAAACTCTTCTACACTCTTCTCTGAAGTTGAGAAGCTATATACACTTGTCTGCCAATTTGTGTTACAGTTTCAAGCTACTTTTCAATGATTTCTAGTGGTTTCAAGACTGGTTTCATGTGCACTTTCTCTAGTGCAAGGATTTTCTGCAGTGTTCAAGAACCTTTCTCTAATAGGCATTCTGCTCTACTTATGGGATTTCCCCACATGTACAAACAACATTGTACACTCTTCATTGAACTGGAGAAGCTCAATACACTTGCCTCTCAACTGTTGTACAGTTTTATGCTACATTGCAGTGAATTCTAGTGGGTTCTAAAGCTGCTTAAATTTGGTCTTTGCTGTATTTCTACGATTACCCGCTTTGTACGAAATGCTTTCATTACTGCATCTTAGCATTGTGATCTCTTTTCCTCTTGCTCTCTCACTATTCTGTTCAATGTACTGCTATTTTTCCCTTAGTTCCTAGTCTTTCTTGCAATTTCCTACAATTGGCTTTCTTTCGTAGCTACTAGACTTACCTGCCTAGTAGAAACTCTTCTACACTCTTCTCTGAAGTTGAGAAGCTATATACACTTGTCTGCCAATTTGTTTTACAGTTTCAAGCTACTTTTCAATGATTTCTAGTGGTTTCAAGACTGGTTTCATGTGCACTTTCTCTAGTGCAAGGATTTTCTGCAGTGTTCAAGAACCTTTCTCTAATAGGCATTCTGCTTTACTTATGGGACTTCCCCACATGTACAAACAACATTGTACCCTCTTCTCTGAACTGGAGAAGCTCAATACACTTGCCTCTCAACTGTTGTACAGTTTAATGCTACAGTGCAATGAATTCTAGTGGTTTCTAACGCTGCTTAAATGTTGTCTCTGCTTTATGTCTAGGGTTACCCGCTTGGTACGAAATGCTTTCATTACTGCATCCTAGCATTGTGACCTCTTTCCCCTAGCTATCTCACTATTCTGTTCAATGTAGTGCTATTTTTCCCTTAGTTCCTATTGGTTTCTAAGGCTGCTTAAATGTGGTCTCTGCTGTATTTCTAGGATTACCCGCTTCGTACGAAATGCTTTCATTACTGCATCCTAGCATTATGAACGCTTTCCCTCTTGCTCTCTCACAATTCTGTTCAATGAACTGCTATTTTGCACTTAGTTCCTAGTCTTCCTTCAATTTCCTACAATTGGCTTTCTTTTGTAGCTACTAGACATACCTGCCTAGTAGAAACACTTCTACACTCTTTTCTGAAGTTGAGAAGCTATATACACTTGTCTGCCAATTTGTTTTACAGTTTCAAGCTACTTTTCAATGATTTCTAGTGGTTTTAAGACTGGTTTCATGTGCACTTGTTCTAGTTCTAGGGTTTTCTGCAGTGTTCAAGAACCTTTCTCTAATAGGCATTCCGCTTTACTTATGGGACTTCCCCACATGGACAAACAACATTGTACCCTCTTCTCTGAACTGGAGAAGCTCAATACACCTGCCTCTCAACTGTTGTACAGTTTAATGCTACATTGCAATGAATACTAGTGGTTTCTAAGGCTGCTTAAATGTGGTCTCTGCTATATTTCTAGTATTACCCGCTTCGTACGAAATGCTTTCATTACTGCATCGTAGCATTATGAACTCTTTCTCTCTTGCTCTCTCACAATTCTGTTCAATGAACTTCTATTTTGCTCTTAGTTCCTAGTCTTTCTTGCAATTTCCTACAATTGGCTTTCTGCTGTGGCTACCAGAATTACCTGCCTGTGGAAACTCTTCTACACTCTTCTGTGAAGTTGAGAAGCTATATACACTTGTCTGCAAAATATGTTTTACAGTTTCATGCTTCTTTTCAATGATTTGTAGTGGTTTCAAGACTGGTTTCATGTGCACTTCCTCTAGTGCAAGGGTTTTCTGCTGTGTTCAAGAACCTTTCTATAATAGGCATTCTTCCCTACTTCTGAACCTCCCCACATGTATAAACAACAAGTTACACTCTTCTTTGAACTGGAGAAGCTCAATACAATTGTCTCTCAACTATTGTACAATTTTATGCTACATTGCAGTGAATGCTAGGGGGTTCTACAGCTGCTTAAATTTGGTCTTTGTTGTATTTCTAGGAATACCCGCTTCGTACGAAATGCTTTCATTACTGCATTTTAGCATTGTGATCTCTTTTCCACTTGCTCTCTAACTATTCTGTTCAATGTACTGCTATTTATCCCTTAGTTCCTATTGGTTTCTAACGCTGCGCAAATGTGGTCTCTGCTGTATTTCTTGGATTACCCGCTTGGTACGAAATGCTTTCATTACTGTATCCTAGCATTATGAACTCTTTCCCACTTGCTCTCTCACTATTCTGTTCAATGTACTGCTATTTTTCCCTTAGTTCCTATTGGTTTCTAAGGCTGCTTAAATGTGGTCTCTGCTGTATTTCTAGGATTACCCGCTTGGTACGAAATGCTTTCATTACTGCATCCTAGAATTATGAACTCTTTCCCACTTGCTCTCTCACTATTCTGTTCAATGTACTGCTATTTTGCACTTAGTTCCTAGTCTTTCTTGCAATTTCCTACAATTGGCTTTCTTTCGTAGCTACTAGACTTACCTGCCTAGTAGAATCTCTTCTACACTCTTCTCTGAAGTTGAGAAGCTATATACACTTGTCTGCCAATTTGTTTTACAGTTTCAAGCTACTTTTCAATGATTTCTAGTGGTTTCAAGACTGGTTTCATGTGCACTTTCTCTAGTGCAAGGATTTTCTGCAGTGTTCAAGAACCTTTCTCTAATAGGCATTCTGCTTTACTTATGGGACTTCCCCACATGTACAAACAACATTGTACCCTCTTCTCTGAACTGGAGAAGCTCAATACACTTGCCTCTCAACTGTTGTACAGTTTAATGCTACAGTGCAATGAATTCTAGTGGTTTCTAACGCTGCTTAAATGTTGTCTCTGCTTTATGTCTAGGATTACCCGCTTGGTACGAAATGCTTTCATTACTGCATCCTAGCATTGTGACCTCTTTTCCCCTAGCTCTCTCACTATTCTGTTCAATGTACTGCTATTTTTCCCTTAGTTCCTATTGGTTTCTAAGGCTGCTTAAATGTGGTCTCTGCTATATTTCTAGGATTACCCGCTTCGTACGAAATGCTTTCATTACTGCATCCTAGCATTATGAACTCTTTCCCTCTTTTTTTTTTCTTTTTTTTTTAATATTTTTATTGAGGTATTATATGTGTACATATCTTACTATTACCCCCCCCACCCCACACCCACCCATGCCCTCCCCCCCAGAGTTTTGCGTCCATTGTTTATGCTTATATGCATGCATACAAGTCCTTCGTTTGATTTCATAACTCCCCCACCTTTCCCAAACTTTCCCCCTGTAATTTGAAAGTCTGTTTGATGCTTTACTGTCTCTGTATCTATCTTTTTGTTCACCACTTTATAATGTTCTTTACTATCCCTAAATGAGTGAGATCATGTGGTATTGTTCTTTCATTGACTGGCTTATTTCACTTAGCATAATGTTCTCCAATTCCATCCAGGTTGCTGCAAATGATGAGAATTCCTTCTTTTTTATGGCAGCATAGTATTCCATTGTGTAGATGTACCACAGTTTTCCGATCCAGTCATCTGCTGTACAAAGCCATTTTGGTACTCCCTTCACCTTGAAGAGTGATTTTGACAGATTTTCTAACTATTTAGTTGAGTTTGCACCTGCTCTTCAGTCACTTCTCTGTAATTTCTAACACTGTGGTATAAGATTCTAACGGGTATAAGATTCTAACTGGTCCAATACAGGGAATTTCCCAGCCTTGTACAAACACTCTTTCTTCACATTGGAAATTGATTTATATTGTTTCCCATGTATGTCATACTGTTAAATGCAGCTTTAAGTGAATTCACAGTGGGTTCTTATAAGGTTCTACATAGTGTGCTTACTGCTCAATACGAGGGAATTCCCCGCATTGTACAAACACCTTTCTATACTACACTCTTTCCTCATGTTGAGAAGTGATTTCCACAAGTTTTCTAACCATCTTTTCCAATTTATAGCTTCTTTTCAGTGAATTCCTAGTGATTTCTAAGACTGGTATTGTGTACTTGCTACACTATTTAAGGCATTTCCCCACATAGTACAAACACCTTTCTACACTCTTGCCTCATGTTTTTTTTTTTAATATTTTTATTGAGATATTATATGTGTACATATCTTACTGTTACCCCCCCAACCCACACCCACACATGCCCTCCCCCCCAGAGTTTTGCGTCCATTGTTTATGCTTATATGCATGCATACAAGTCCTTCGTTTGATTTCATAACTCCCCCACCTTTCCCAAACTTTCCCCCTGTAATTTGAAAGTCTGTTTGATGCTTTACTGTCTCTGTATCTATCTTTTTGGTCACCACTTTATAATGTTCTTTACTATCCCTAAATGAGTGAGATCATGTGGTATTGTTCTTTCATTGACTGGCTTATTTCACTTAGCATAATGTTCTCCAATTCCATCCAGGTTGCTGCAAATGATGAGAATTCCTTCTTTTTTATGGCAGCATAGTATTCCATTGTGTAGATGTACCACAGTTTTCCGATCCAGTCATCTGCTGATGCGCACCTAGGCTGTTTCCAAATCTTAGCTATTGTAAATTGTGCTGCTATGAACATAGTGGTGCATATATCCTTTCTGATTGGTGTTTCTAGTTTCTTCGGATATATTCCCAGGAGTGGGATTACTGGGTCAAATGGGAGTTCCATTTTCAGTTTTTTGAGGAAACTCCATACTGTTCTCCACAGTGGCTGCACCAGTCTGCATTCCCACCAGCAGTGCACGAGGGTTCCTTTTTCTCCGCATCCTCGCCAACACTTGTCGTTTGTTGATTTGTTGATGATAGCCATTCTGACAGGTGTGAGATGGTACCTCATTGTTGTATTGATTTGCATCTCTCGGATAATAAGTGACTTTGAACATGTTTTCATGTGTCTCTTGGCCTTCCTTCTGTCTTCTTTTGAAAATATTCTGTTTAGCTCTGTTGCCCATTTTTTTATTGGATCATTTATCTTCCTCTTATTAAGTTGCATAAGCTGCCTGTAGATGTTGGAGATTAAACCTTTATCAGTGATAGCATTTGCAAATATGTTTTCCCATGCAGTGGGCTTTCTTGTTGTTTTGTTGATGGTTTCTTTTGCTGTAAAAAAGCTTTTTATTTTGATGTAGTCCCATTTGTTAATTTTCTCTTTAGCTTCCATTGCCCTAGGGGCAGTGTCAGTGAAGAAGTTCTTGTGGCATATGTCTGAGATTTTGTTGCCTGTGGATTCCTCTAGTATTTTTATGGTTTCCCGTCTTATGTTTAAGTCCTGTATCCATTTTGAGTTTATTTTTGTGTATGGTGTAAGTTGGTGATCTAGTTTCATTTTTTTGCATGTATCTGTCCAGTTTTCCCAACACCATTTATTGAAGAGACTGTCTTGACTCCATTGTATGTTCTTGCCTCCTTTGTCAAATATTAATTGAGCATAGTGGTTTGGGTCGATATCTGGGTTCTCTATTCTGTTCCATTGATCAATATGTCTGTCCTTGTGCCAGTACCTGGCTGTTTTGAGAACAGTGGCTTTGTAATACAGCTTGAAATCTGGTATTGAGATCCCACCTACTTTATTCTTCTTTCTGAGGATTGCTGAGGCTAGTCGGGGTCTTTTTTTATTCCAGATGAATTTTTGGAGAGTTCTTTCTAGGTCTGTGAAAATGCTGTTGGTATTTTGATGGGGAGTGCATTGAATCTGTAGATTGCTTTGGGTAGTATGGACATTTTAATGATGTTGATTCTACCAATCCAGGAACATGGTATGTTCTTCCATCTGTTTACGTCTTCCTCTATCTCTTTTTTCAGTGTCCTGTAGTTTTCTGCGTATAGGTCTTTTACCTCCTTAGTTAAGTTTATTCCTAGGTATCTTAATTTTTTTGGTGCGATGGTAAATGGGATTGCTTTTTTAGTCTCTCTTTCTGTAAGTTCATTATTGGTGTATAGAAAAGCCATAGATTTCTTGGCGTTAATTTTGTATCCCGCTACATTGCCGAATTCATTTATTAAGTCTATTAGTTTTTTGATGGAATCTTTTGGGTTTTTTATGTACAATTTCATGTCATCTGCAAATAAAGACAGCTTCACTTCTTCTTTTCCAATTTGGATGCCTCTTATTTCTTCTTCTTGCCTAATTGCGATAGCTAATACTTTCAGTACTATGTCAAACAGGAGTGGTGAGAGTGGGCATCCCTGTCTTGTTCCTGTTCTTAGGGGAAATGGTTTTAGTTTTTGCCCATTGAGTATGATGTTTGCTGTGGGTTTATCATATATAGCTTTTATTATGTTGAGGTATGAGCCTTCTATTCCCACCTTGTTGAGAGTTTTTATCAAGAAAGGGTGTTGGATTTTGTCAAATGCTTTTTCTGCATCTATTGATATGACTATGTGATTTTTATCTCTCAATTTGTTTATGTGATGTATCACGTTTATTGTTTTGCGGATATTGTACCATCCTTGCATTCCTGGAATAAATCCTACTTGGTCATGGTGTATGATCTTTCTGATGTACTGCTGGAGCCGATTTGCTAGAATTTTGTTGAGGATTTTGGCATCAATGTTCATGAGGGATATTGGCCTGTAATTCTCTTTCATTGAGTTGTCTTTATCTGGTTTTGGTATTAGGGTGATGCTGGCTTCATAGAAGGAGCCTGGAAGTGTTCCTTCCTCTTGAATTTTTTGGAATAGTCTGAGGAGGATAGGTTTTAGTTCTTCCTTGAAAGTTTGATAAAACTCTCCTGTGAAGCCATCTGGCCCCGGGCTTTTGTTTGCCGGAAGCTTTTTGATGACTGCTTCAATTTCTTCCATAGTTACTGGCATGTTGAGCTGTTTAGAATCTTCCTGATTGAGTTTTGGAAGGTTGTATTTTTCTAGGAATATGTCGATTTCCTCCAGGTTGTCCAGTTTGTTGGAATAGAGTTGTTCATAGTATTTTGTAACAATCCTTTGTATTTCGTCGGGATCTGTTGTTATTTCACCTCTTTCATTTCTGATTTTGTTTATTTGGGTCCTCTCTCTTTGCTTCTTGGTGAGCCTGGCTAGAGGTCCATCAATCTTGTTTATCCTTTCAAAGAACCAGCTCTTGGTTTTGTTGATCTTTTGTATTGTTTCTTTGGTCTCTATGTCGTTTATCTCCGCTCTGATCTTTATTATTTCTTTCCTTCTGCTTACACTGGGCTTATCTTGTTGCTCTCTCTCTAACTCTTTGAGTTGTTGGGTTAGGTAATTTATTACCATTGTTTCTTGTTTTTTGCAGTAGGCTTGTAGAGCTATGAACTTCCCTCTCAGGACTGCTTTCGCTGTGTCCCATAGATTTTGGATTGTTGTGTTTTCATTGTCGTTTGTTGCCATGATGTTTTTTATTTCTTCCTTGATATCCTTGGTAACCCAGTCATGGTTTAATAGCATGCTGTTTAGTCTCCAAGTGTTTGATTTCTTTGGGTTGTTTTTATTGTAGTTGATTTGCAGTTTTATGCCACTGTGATCTTAGAAGATACTTGATATGATTTCTATCTTCTTGAATTTGGAGAGACTTTGCCTATGTCCTAACATATGGTCTATCTTTGAAAATGACCCATGTGCACTTGATAAGAATGTATATTCTGTGCCTTGGGGGTGAAATGTTCTGAAGATGTCGATTAATTCCATCTGTTCTAGTGAGTCATTTAGGATTGATGTTTCTTTGCTGATTTTTTGTTTAGAGGATTTGTCCAATGGTGATAGTGGGGTATTGAAGTCTCCTACTATGATTGTATTGCTGTCAATCTCTCCTTTGATATCTTCCAGGAGTTTTTTTAATGTATCTTGGTGCTCCTGTATTGGGTGCATATATGTTTACCAGAGTTATTTCTTCTTGTTGGATTTCTCCCTTTAGTATTATGAAGTGGCCTTCATTATCTCTTGTTATGTCCTTCACTTTGAGATCTAATTTGTCAGATATAAGTATTGCAACCCCAGCTTTTTTTTCATTTCCATTTGCCTGGAAAACCTTTTTCCATCCCTTTACTCTCAGTCTGTATGCATCCTTTTTTTTGAGGTGGGTTTCCTGTAGACAGCAGATATCTGGGTTTTGTTTTCTTATCCAGTCTGTTACCCTGTGTCTTTTGATTGGGGCATTCAATCCATTTACATTTAAAGTTATTATTGATAGGTACTTATTTGACGCCATTTTTATTCTATACCTCTGTGTACCTTCTTTGCTTCCTATTTCTTTCTTTTTTTTTTTTTTTTTACAGCAGACCCTTTAGCATTTCTTTCATTGCTGGTTTGGTGGTGATAAACTCCCTTAGTCCTTTTTTGCCTGTGAAGCTCCTGATTTCACCTTCAATTTTGATTGATACCCTTGCTGGGTACAGTATTCTTGGATTTAGACCCTTCCCTTGCATGACTTGGTATATTTCATTCCATTCCCTTCTGGCCTGATGAGTTTCTGTTGAGAAATCAGTTGCTAGTCTGATGGGGGTTCCTTTGTATGTAACTGTCTGTCTCCCTCTGGCCGCTTGTAAGATTCTTACTTTGTCCTTGGTGTTTGCCAACTTAACTATAATGTGCCTTGGCGTCGGTCTTTTGGGGTTCATTTTGCTTGGAACTCTGTGAGCTTCTTGGATTTGTGTGGGTTTTTTCTTCCCTATATCAGGGAAGTTTTCTGTTATTATTTCTTCAAACAGGTTTTCTATTCCTTGCTCAGTTTCCTTTCCTTCTGGCACCCCTATTATCCTGATGTTGTTTTGTTTTGTATTGTCCCGAAGTTCCCTTACGCTCTCCTCAATCTTTCTAATTTTTGTTTCTAGAAGCTGTTGTAATTGGGTATTTTTTTCCATCTTGTCTTCTAGCTCACTTATGCGGTCCTCTGCTTCATCTAGTCTACTCTTGATGCTTTCTATTGAGTTCTTTACAGCAGCGATGTCATTTTTCATTTCTTCTTGGTTCTTCTTCATTTCTTCTTGGTTCTTACTCATACTGTCGAATTTGTCTTCCATCCTTTTCAGCCACTTTATGACCATTTCTCTGAATTCTTTCTCTGATAGGTTGTTTGCCTCTAAATCGTTTACTTCCTTTTCTGGTGATGCCTGCTTCTCTTTCCTGTGGGGGCTGTTTCTTTGTCTCCTCATGGTCTCTCTTCTCCGGATGTCTGGTTATATAGATTTCTCTCTCTGGCGTTGATTTAAAGGTATAAAATACAACACAACCAGGCACAACAGACAAGGCACTGAACAGAATTGTATTCATGATATTAATAACCTCCAATAAAGGTGACCACCAGAGAAAGACAAATTAGGGAATAGGAGTGGAAGAGGGAGAGTAAAAAGAAAGAACAACAACGAAAAAAAAAAAACAAAGAGTGTGAATCTGAACTTGGGAAAAGAGCAGAAAGAAAGAAAAGAAAAAGAAATAACAGAAAAGAAAAAGAAAAGAAAAAAAAGAAAGAGAGACAAGAATGATACTAAGAGAGAAAAGGGGAACAAACTATATATATGGGGAGTAAACTCCACTAGAACAACCACTATTCCCAGCAAATTCCAGCAACACGAGCCTGGAGATTAATACAAACTGCAACAGCAGCTAATATCAAGTGAGGCAAGGGAAAACAAAAGTAAAAAACAAACAAAAACAAAGCAAACAAAAGAACCAACCAAACCAACAAAAAGAATAATCAAAACAATCTCATAAAAAAGCATAAAAATTCAATCTAATCAACATTCAAGCAAACAACAACAAAAGGCCCTGAGAGAAAAATTATTTTTTTAAGGTAGCGTAGAGAGAGGTTTGTATGGATTTGGAGCAGCGGGTTGGGAATTAGATATATAAGTAGGGTGAAGTTTTAGCAGGGAGTAAACTGAAAAAGTAGGGAAAATCTAAAGCCAGAAAGGGTTAAGATAAACTGGGGACCAAGGGGGAAAGGTTAGGAGGAGAGTGATGGCATAATGTTAGCTTTGAGATAGGGTAAAGCGATTGTAAGGGAAAGATGCAAATCGAATGTAGGACACTAATCCAAAAATAAAAGAAAGAGAAAATCAAATGACATTAAAAAAAAAAAGTAAAATAATAGTAATAATAGTGCTGATTGAAAATCAAAATGTAAAAATTAAAAAGGTGAAAATCAAGTGAGGAAAAAGAAAAAAAATTAGTTTCTTAAGTAAAAGATGCAAAAAATGAAAATAAAAAATATGAGAATAAAAAATTTAAAAAATTGAAAAAAGAATTGAAAATTAAAAAATAGGAAGACTAAAATGTGCAGTAGCGGCTGTCATTCACTTCCTCTATTATTCTGTTTGGTACGCCTTTTTCCCAGTCTGGGCGGTATTTCAGTTCAGCTTCATTCCAGGGCTCCTCAGTGTTGGAAGCCAGTCCTGCTTTTTAAGCCAGCCGTGTCTTAATTTCTCGTATTTATTTTTTATTACACCAGAGACAATTAGCGTTTCAGCCCCTGGGTGGCAGTGTTTCTGAATTGACTTCCGGGCCTCTCTAGCTCTTTTTTTTTTTTCCCCCTCTATGGCACTCACTACCGGTTTGTGGAGGTGTGCACCTCAGAGCTTGTGGAGGTGTGCGCCACAGAGCTGCCTCTCTGATGGTCACACGCAGCTCTGGTCCCCAGGTTCCGAAAAAACACCTTCCCCCTGCAGTCTTTCAGGGTTTCCACCTGGGTTTTTCTATGTATTGGGCTTAGCAATCAGAGTCGGAAAGAGCCCAAGTGTGCGGACCGTGGGTCTGTGCACCAGGCTAAGGAGCCTGCACTCCTTTGAAAATTCTTAGTCTGACCCTCCTAGTCAGATTAAAATGAGTTGCTTTCAAGAGGTCACTTCTGTTAGCAGCTCAGAAGACCCCCCTCCTCATTCACGGATCACGGCAGTTCCAACTGCCGCCGATTTTTCTAGGCACAGACCTCCCGGCTCCTGCCGGTCCTGCGGCTGCCGCGCTTCCCTCACCCAGCGCTTCCGTCACCCACCGCGGGGATTAGAAACCGCCCTTCATTTCAGGTGAAATCTGACCTTTCCGTGGTGCAGTGAAGAGTTTCTTTGAATCCGAATGTTTGCGCTGATAGGGGACTGGTGGTCTGGTGCTCCCAGCAGTTCAGTGTTTGCAGTTGTCGCGGAAAGTCAGGTTTCCACTAAAATCCTCCTTTCCTTGCAAGATGGCGATGCGCCTGGCGAGCCCGCAGCTCCGGGAGGGGACCCAGCCCCTGTGGATGCTGCGCGGTCAGAGGAACACTGCCCAGCACTCTCCCGCCTTCTCCTGGAGTTTAGCTGTCCCTTGGCTTGCCCACATACACTCCCTCTGCGAGCCTCTGCTGCTCCGACTCTCCGCCCCAGGAACAGACTCCAAACCCGACTCTATTCCGTCGCCATTTTTCTCCTCTCTCCTTGCCTCATGTTTTGAAGGGATTTATAATTGTTTTCCAATAATTTCCAACAGTTTACTGCTGCTTTAAGTGAATCCCCAGTGGTTTGTAACACTGTGCTATATAGTGTGCTCACTGCTATAATTCAGGGATTAACCCGCATTGTACAAACCCATTTCTGTACTTCCTTCACAATGAATAATGATTTACACAGGATTTCTAACTATTTAGTCGAGTTTGCAGCTGCTCTTATGTCAATTTTCTATAGTTTATAAGACAGTAGTATAAGAGATTGAAGGTGGCTGCCGACAGGAAGGCAGACTGCAAGATAGTGTGATTGAGAAAACAAAGGGAGAGTGTGTGGTCACCTGGGGAATGTTTGTTGGTGAGTTGAGGGACAGCTATACTCCAGGTGACTGTGGAGGACTGTTGACGGGGCTCCCGTGACCGGGAAGCCACCACTGCTGTTGGGTTCCCTCCCAGATCGACCGGCTCGGACGCGGAGACCCTGCCACCTTGAAGGAGAAAGTGGATGTTATTGGAAGCCTGAAAAGCCCTGGGAATCTACAAAAACAGGAACCACCGAACAGCTGCGAACCTGAGAACAACGGTTCCCAAGTGGTACAAGCACACAGATTCAAGAGGAGCTCTACACTCCACCACGGAAAGGGGAGAGAGAACTACATAACCAGACACGAGGAGAAGAGAGAACATGGGGACACAAAGAAACAGCCCGCATATGAAAGAAAAGCAGGCATCACCATGAAAGGAAGTAAAAGAAATGGAGACAAGCAATCTGTCAGAGAAAGAATTCAGAGAAATGGTCCTAATGTGGATGAAAAGAATGGAAAACATAAGCAACAACATGTGTAAGAACCAAGAGGAAATGAAGAAGAAGCAAGAAGAAAGGAAAAATGACATTGCTGCTGTAAAGAACTCAATAGAAAGCATCAAGAATAGACTAGAAGAAGCAGAGGATTGATTCAGTGAGATAGAAGACAAGGTAGGAAAAAATACCCAAGTAGAGCAACTTCTAGAAAAAAAAATTTAAAAAGCAGGAGGAAAGCCTAAAGGAACTTTGGGACAACACGAAACAAAACACCGCCCGCATAATAGGGGTGCCAGAAATAGAGCAAAGAGAGCAAGGAATAGAAAATCTGTTTGAAGAAATAATGACAGAAAGCTTCCCTGATATAGGGAAGTAAAAACCCACACAAATCCAAGAAGCTCACAGAGTCCCAAACAAAATGCACCCCAAAAGACCAATGCCAAGGCACATTATAATTAAATTGGCCAACACCAACGACAAAGTAAGAATCTTAAAAGCGGCTGGAGAGAGACAGAAAGTGACCTTCAAAGGATCCCTCATCAGACTAGCGACTAATTTCTCAACAGAAACACATCAGGCCAGAAGGGAATGGAATGAAATATACAAAGTCATGCAAAGGAAGGGTCTGAATCCAAGAGTACTATACCCAGCAAGGCTATCAATCAAACTTGAAGGTGAAATCAGGAGCTTCACAGACAAAAAAGGAAGAAGGGAGTTTATTACAACCAAACCAGCAAAGCAAGAAATGCTCAAGGGTCTGCTGTAAAAACATAAATATATAGTTAAGAAGGAACACAGGGGTAAAGAATAAAAATGGCAACAAACAAGTACCTATGAATAATACTTTAAATGTAAATGGATTAAATGCCCCAATCAAAAGACACAGGGTAACGGATTAGACAAGAAAACTTGACCCATATATCTGCTGTCTACAAGAAACCCACCTCACAAAAAAGACGCACACAGATTGAAGGTGAAAAAGATGGAAAAAGGTTTTTCAGGTGAATGGAAATGAAAAGAAAAAAAAGCAAGGGTAGCAATACTTGGGCTTTCTTGTTGTTTTGTTGATGCATTGTATGGGAGAACATATTTGCAAATGGTATCACTGATAAAGGTTTAATTTCCAACATCTACAGGGAAGTTATACAACTTAATAAAATGAAGATAAATGATCCAATAAAAAAAATGGGCAACGGACCTAAATAGAATCTTTTCCAAAGAAGACAGAAGGAAGGCCAAGAGATATATGAAAACATGCTTAAAGTCACTAATTATCCGAGAGATGTAAATCAAAACGAAAATGCAGTACCATCTCACACCTGTCAGAATGACTATCATTAACAAATGACAAGTGCTGGAGAAGATGCAGAGGAAGGGAACCCTCGTGCACTGCTGGTGGGAATGCAGACTGGTGCAGCCACTGTGGAGAACAGTATGGAGTTTCCTCAAAAAATTAAAAATGGAACTCCCATTTGACCCAGTAATCCCACTTCTAGGAATATATCCGAAGAAACTAGAAACACCAATCAGAAAGGATATATGCACCCCTATGTTCATAGCAGCACAATTCACCAAGTACACAATACCAGACTTAGAAGCCACTAGGAATTCACTGAAAAGCAGCTATAAACTGGAAAAGATAGTTAGAAAACTTGTGGAAATCACTTCTCAACATGAGGAAGAAGTGTAGAAAGGTGTTTGTACAATGCAGGGATTTCCCAGTAATAGCGTAGTAAGCACATTATATAGAACAGTGTTAGAACCCACTGGGAATTCGCTTAAAGCAGCAGTTAACTGTATGAAATATTTGTGAAAGAATGTAATTCAATCCCCAATGTGAAGAAAGAGTGTAGAGAACTTTTTCTACAAGACTGGGAAATCGCTGTATTGCAGCAGGAAGTGCCTTATACCACAGACTTAGAAACCATAAGGAATTCACTCAAAAGCAGTAGTAAACTGGTCAAAAGATTTAGAAAACACATGGCAATACTTCTCAACATTAGGAAATAGTATAGCAATGTGATAGTACAATGTGAAAAGAGCAGCAAGCACACAATACCACAGTCTTAGAAACAACTGAGAAATCACTGAAAAGCAGTATTAAATTACAAAATAGTTGGAAAACAAGTGTAAACCACTTCCCAACCCGCAGAAAGAGTGTAGAAAGGTGTTTGTCCAATGCAGGGAAATCCCTCGTAAAGAACCGTAAGCAGGGGGAGGGACCAAGATGGCAGCAAAGTTAAACAACTAAACTGCCGCCTCGCACAATAATTTCAAAAATACAACTAAAAGACAAAACGCCTACCACCCAGAACCACGGGAAAGCTGGCTGAGTGGAAGATTTACAACTAAGAAGAGAAAGGAGCACAAACGCTGAAAAGCTGAGGTACAGAGGCGCACAAATAGGGCAGGTGGCGGGCAACTGGGCGCGCAGCTTTTCTTCAACCGGAAGGGAGACAAGCTCCCGATCATTCTGAAATCCAGTTTCTGGGGACATGCGGGGAACCCAGATGCCTACGGGGAGAAATTCCACAAAGGGGTACACCAAGAGTGTCCACCTCAGGTAACTGGGAGGCTGACCCGTTGAACCAATAGGACACCTAGTACACAAAGCTACCCTACCAACTCAGGGAAGCAGCGAAAATGAGGAGTCAAGGAAACAGATCCCAAACGAAAGAAATGAAGGAGAACAAATGAATGGACATAGAGTTCAAAACCACGATTATAAGGTTTTTCAAGAATTTCATGGAAAAAGCAGATAAATTTAATGAGACCCTCGAGGATATGAAAAAGGACTAACTAGAAATGAAACATACACTGACTGAAATAAAAATATTATACAGAGACCCAACAGCAGACTAGAGGAATGCAAGAATCAACTCAAAGATTTGGAATACAAAGAGGCAAAGGACACTCCTCCAGAGAAGCAAGAAGAAAAGAGAATTCAGAAAGTTGAAGATAGTGTAAGAAGCCTCTGGGACAACTTCAAGCGTACCAACATCAGAATTATGGGGGTGCCAGAAGAAGAGAGAGAGCATGACACTGAAAACCTATTTGAAGAAATAATGAACAAAAACTTCCCCCACCTGATGAAAGAGATAGACTTACAAGTCCAGGAAGAACACAGAACCCCAAACAAAAGGAATCCAAAGAGGACCACACCAAGACACATCATAATTAAAATGCCAAGGGCAAAAGACAAAGAGAGAATCTTACAAGCAGCAAGAGAAAAACAGTTAGTTACCTACAAGGGAGCACCCATACGATTATCAGCTGATTTCTCAACAGAAACTATGCAAGCCAGACGGGAATGGCAAGAAATATTCAAAGTGATGAATAGCAAGAACCTACAACCAAGATTACTCTAACCAGCAAAGTTATCATTCAGAATTGAAGGGCAGATAAAGAGCTTCACAGATAAGAAAAAGCTAAAGGAGTTCATCACCACAAAACATGAAATGCTAAAAGGTATTCTTTAAAAAGAGGAAAAAGAAGAAAAAGGTAAAGATAAAAATTATGAACAACAAATACATATCTATCAGCAAGTGAATCTAAAAGTCAAGTGAATTAAAAATCTGAGGAACAGAATATTCTGGTGAACATAATAGAATCAGAGGCATAGAACAGGAGTGGATTGATAATTCTCAGGGGGAAAGTGGTGTCTGTGTGGGGGGTATGAGAAGAGACTGGACAAAAACCATACACCTATGGATAAGGACAGTGGGGGGGGGGGGGTAAGGGCAGAGGGGGAGTGGAAACCGGGTGGTGGGGAGACATGGGGGGAAAAAAGGAGAAACAATTGTAATAATCTGAACAATAAAGATTTATTAAATTAAAAAAAAAGAACAGTAAGCATACTATAGCACAGTGTTAGAATCCACTCAGAAATCACTAAAAAGCAGCAATAAACTTTATGAAGTAATAGGAAAAGAAGTGTAAATCACTTCTCAACATGAGGAAAGAGAGCAGAAAGGTGTTTGTACAATGCGGGGAATATACTGTAATAGAGAATTAAGCACACAATAAAGCACAGAGTTAGAAACCACTGGGAATTCACTTAAAGCAGCAGTAAACAATATGGAATAAGTTGGAAACAAATATACATCTCTCCCCAATGTGCGGAAAGAGTGTAGAAAGTTGTTTGTACCATGCAGGGAAATCCCTGGTAAACAGCAGTAAGCCCACTATGGCATAGTGTTAGAAAAACACAAGGAATTCTCTTAAAGCAGCAGGAAACTGTTGGAAATCGTTGGAAAACAATTTAAATCCCTTCCAAACATGAGGAAAGAGTGTAGAAAGGTGTTTGTACAATTGTGGAAAAAATTTGTTAAAGAACACTAAGCACACTATACCACAGTCTTAGAATCCACTCAGAAAACACTGAATAGCAGCAGTAAACTCTATGAAGTACTAGGAAAACCACTGTAAATCACTTCTTAACATGAGGAAAGAATGTGGATAGAAGTTTGTACAATGCTGGGAATTCCCTCTAATAGAGCAGTAAGCACACTATGTAGAGCAGGGTAAGAACCCACTGGGAATTTGCTTAAAGCAGCAGGTAACAGTATGAAATATTTGGGAAACAATGTAAATCAATCCCTAATGTGAAGAAAGAGTGTAGAAAACTGTTTGTACAAGGCTAGGAAATCCCTGTATTGGAGCAGTTAGAACCCTATACCACAGTCTAAGAAACTACAGAGAATTGACTGAAAAGCAGCTTTTAATTGGACAAAATAGTTAGAAAACCCGTGGAAATCACTATTCAAGGTGAAGCAAGAGTACAGAAATGGGTTTGTACAATGTGGGTTAATCCCTTAATTATACCAGTAAGCACACTATATAGCACAGTGCTAGAAACCACTGGGAATTCACTTAAAGCAACAGTAAACAATACAAAATAGTTGGGAAACAAATGTAAATCAATCCCCAAGGTGAGGAGAGAGTGTACAAAAGGGTTTGTACAAGACTGGGAAATCCCAGTAATAGAGCAGTACGGACACAATATTACAGTCTTAGAAACCATAAGGAATTCACTGAAAAGCAGTAGTACACTGGTCAAAAGATTTAGAAAACATGGCAATCACTTCTCAACATTAGGAAATAGTATGGCAATGTGATTGTACAACGTGAGAAAAATCCCTGGAAAATCCCTGTAAGCACACAATACCAAAGTCTTAGAAACCACTAAGAAATACCTGCAAAGCAGCAGTAAACTACAAAATACTTGGAAAACAAGTGTAAACCACTTCCCAAAGTGTGGAAAGTGTGTAGAAAGGTGTTTGTCCAATGTAGGGAAATCCCTGGTAAAGAACAGTAAGTACACTATAGCACAGTGTCAGAATCCACTCAGAAATCACTAAAAAGCAGCAATAAACTCTATGAAGTAGTAGGAAAAAAAGTGTAAATCACTTCTCAACATGAGGAAAGAGTGCAGAATGTACAATGCGGGGAAATCCCTTAAATAGAGCAGTAAGCACATACTACCAGTCTTAGAAACCACTAGGAATTCACTGAAAAGCAGCTGTGAACTGGAAATGATAGTTTAAAAATAACATGTGGAAATCACTTCTCAACGTGAGCAAAGAGTTTACAAAGGTGTTTGTACAATGCAGAAAGAATCTTGGTAAAGGAAACTAAGCACATGATACCACAGTCTTAGAATCCACTCAGAAAACACTGAAAAGCAGAAGTAAACACTATGGAGTAGTAGGAAAACCACTGTAAATCACTTCTCCACATGAGGAAAGAGTGTAGAAAGGTGTTTGTACAATGAGGGATATTCCCAGTAATAGAGCAGTAAGCACACTATACAGAACAGTGTTAGAAGCCACTGGGAATTTGCTTAAAGCAGCAGTTAACTGTTTGAAATATTTGGGAAACAATGTAAATCAATCCCCAATGTGAAGAAAGAGTGTAGAGAACTGTTTCTACAAGGCTGGGAAGTCGCTGTATTGGAGCAGGAAGCGCCCTATTCCACAGTCTTAGAAACCATAAGGAATTTACTGAAAAGCAGTAGTAAACTGGTCAAAAGATTTAGAAAACACATGGCAATCACTTCTCAACATTAGGAAATAGTATAGCAAAGTGATTTTACAGTATGGAGTTTCATCAAAAAACTAAAAATGGAACTCCCATTTAACTCAGTGATCCCACTTCTAGGAATATATCCCAAGAAAACAAAAGCACCAATCGGAAAGGATGTATGCACCCTTATGTTCAAAGCAGCACAATTCACCATAGTTAAGGTCTGGAAACAGCCTAAGTGCCCATCAGTAGATGAGTGGATAAAAAACTGTGGTACATCTACACAATGGAATACTATGCTGCAGTAAAAAAGAAGGTATTCTTAACATTTGCAACAGCATGAATGGAAATGGAGAGTATTTTGCTAAGTGAAATAAGCCAGTCAGAGAAAATAAATATCACATGATCTCACTCATTTATGGAATATAATGAATAACATAAACTGATGAACAAAAACAGATCCAGAGACAGAGAAGCATCGATCAGACTGTCAAACCTCAGAGGGAAGGTAGGGGAGAGTGGAGGTAGTGGGAAAGATCAACCAAAGGACTTGTGTGCATGCATATAAGCCTAACCAATGGACACGGACACCAGCAGGGGGAGGGCATGACTGGGGTGTGGTTGGCGGGGGAATGGGGGGATGAGGACACATATGTAATACCTTAATCAATAACGAAATTTTAAAAAAGAATAAAAATGGCAACAAATAAGTACCTATCAATAATAACCTTAAATATAAATGGATTAAATGTTCCAATCAAAAGACACAGGATAACTGAATGGATAAGAAAACAGGACCAATATATATGCTTTTTACAAGAGAGCCACCTAAAAACAAAAGACTCACACAGAATGGAAGTGAAGGGATTGAAAAAATTTTCCATGGAAATGAAAAGAAAAGCTGAGATAGCAATACACATATCTGACAAAATAGACATCAAAATGAAGGCCATAACAAGAGATAATGAAGCCATTTCATAATACTAAAAGGATTGATATAACAATAGGATATAATCCTGGTAAACATATATGCACCCAATATAGGAACACCCAAATACATTAAAAAAACTTATGCAGGACATAAAGGGAGAGATCAAGAGCAATACAATCATAGTAGGGAACTTTGATACACTACTGACATCACTGGAAAAATCTTCTAGACAAAAAACAATGAAGAAAGAGCTACCCTAAATGACAAGATAAAATTAAATAACAGACATTTACAGAACATTTCACCCAGAAGATACAAAATATATATTCTTATCAAGTGAACATGGGACATTCTCAGATAGACCACATGCTAAGGCACAAAAAAGTCTCTACAAATTCAAGAGGATTGAAATCATATCAAATATCTTCTTGGATTACAATGACAAGAAACTACAGATAAACTACAATAAAAACATCCAAACACATGGAGGCTAAATAGTAGGATATTAAAAAATGAATGGGTGACCACTGAATTCAAGGAAGAAATTAAAAACTTCCTGCCCTAACCAGTTTGGCTCAGTGGATAGAGCATCGGCCTGTGGACTGAGGAGTCCCAGGTTCGATTCCGGTCAAGGGCATGTGCCTTGGTTGCGGGCACATTCCCAGTGAGGAGTGTGCAGGAGGCAGCTGAGTTGATGTTTCTCTCTCAACGATGTTTCTAGTTCTCTACCCTTCTCCATTCCTCTCTGTAACAAATCAATAAAATATATATTTTTAAAAATAAAAAAAGGGGGGGAGGTTTTAATCTAAAAAAAAAAAAAGAAAGAAATTAAAAACTTCCTGGAAACAAATGAAAATGAACACAAAACAACCCAAATCTCTGGGACACCACTCACCACTAAAGCAGTCTTCAGGGGGAAATTCATAGCACTACAGGCCTATCTCAAGAAATAAAAAAATTGCTAATAAAATATCCAACACTACAATTTAAATCTAGAAAAAGAACAACAAAAAGCACAGAGTAAGTAGAAGGAATAAAATAATAAAGATCAGAGCAGAAATAAACAACATAGAGACTAAAAAAACAATACAAAAGATCAATGAAAGCAAGAGCTGGTTCTTTGAAAAGATAACTAAGAGTGATGCACCACTAGCCCGATTTATCAAGAAACAGAGAGAACCCAAATAAATAAAATCAGAAACTAAAGTAGAGAAGTAACCACTGACACCACAGAAATATAAAGAAAATACTATGGGACAAGAAACCAAGATGGCGGCATAGGTAAACACTTAAACTACTGCCTCGCACAATTTCAAAACTACAACTAAAGGACAAAACAAACATCAAGAATCACAGGAAGGCTGGCTGAGTGGAAATTCTACAACTAGAAGGAAAGAGAAAAGCACACTGAAACTCAGGAGCTGCAGGGGGCAGAGGTACTGAGATGCGCGCGTGGAGAGGACTGGCAACTAAGTGTGCAGCTGGCTTTCTCTCAAGCGGGAGGGAGACAAAAGCTACCGACTGTGCTGAACTCCAGTTCCGGGCAAGACTCTGGGGACCCAGACTCATACGGGTTGAAACTAGACTGTCAGGAAAGAGAAAAGCACACTGAGACTCAGATGAACTGTGGAAGGCAGAGGTACCAAGACATGCATGTGGAGAGGGCGGGAAGCTGAGTACGAGGCTGGCTTTCTCAACCGGGAGGGAGACAAAAGCTCCTGACTGCACTGAACTCCAGTTCCAGGTGAGACTCTGGGGACACAGGCTCATTTGGGGAGAAATTGGACTGTCTGGCAGAGGGTGAAACTCCAGGGCAGCTTTCTCTCAGAGGTGCTTGCAGCAATTACCACAGGACACTGAGACAGAGGGGCCTAATTGGGCAGGGTTGACGGGAAACCAATGCTGTCTGCTCCGCCCTGAGACTCCGCCCCATCCAAGCTGAGCAGAGGCTTTTGCAGATCTTGTCTCATAAGGGTGTCTCTAGCATAGAAGTTTTCCCTGTGTAGACACAGCTGATCCTCACAGCCAATTGGCCTGGAGGTCAACTCCTCCCAGTGATACCAACAACAATCAAGGCTTAACTACAACAAGACTGTGCACACAGCCCACAAAGGAGTGCACCAAGGGTGTCCACCTCAGGTAACTGGGGAGGCTGAGCCACTGGGCCCTATAGGACACTTAGCACACAAAGCCACTCTATCAACTCAGGGAAGCAGCCAAAATGTGGAGACAAAGAAACAGATCACAAATAAAAGAAATGGAGGAAAGTAAATGACTGGACATAGAGTTCAAAACCACGGTTTTAAGGTTTTTCAAGAATTTTCTAGAAAAGGCTGATAAATTTAGTGAGACCCTCGAGGATATGAAAAAGGACCAACTAGAAATTAAGCATACACTGACTGAAATAAAAAATATTATACAGAGATCTAACAGCAGACTAGAGGATCACAAGAATCAAGTCAAAGATTTGAAATACAAAGAAGCAAAAAACACTCAACCGGAAAAGCAAAAAGAAAAAGAATCCAAAAATATGAAGATAGTGTAAGGAGCATCTGGGACACAATATATAGATTCAATACAATCTCTCTTAAAATGCCAGTGGCATTCTTCACCGATGTAGAACAAACACTCCAAAAATTTATATGGAACAAAAAAAGACCCCATATAGGTGCATCAACCTGCGAATGAAGAACTATATTGGAGGGATCACAAGACCATAATCAAAACAGCCTGATACTGAAACAATAACAGAAAAATAGATCAATGGAACACAGTAGGGAACCCAGAAATCGAATCAAGCCACTATGCTCAATTAATCTTCGATAAAGGAGGCAAACGCATACAATGAAGACAGTCTCTTCAATAAATGGTATTGGGATAATTGGACAGCTACATGTAAAAAAGAAAAAAAGAAACTAACTCAGTCAGACATGCTCCCAGGACCAAACTGGAATAACAACTAAAATACAAAAAACTATCCTGAATAATCAACTGAAAACTAGGTGGAGAGAACCCTGATAAGCAAGGACTCAAAGCACAGACCACATAGAGACTGGTAGGAGGGGCGGAGGCACTAAAGGTCTGGCCAGGCTTGCACAGACAGCAACTAAAGTTCCGAAGAGATATCTCAGCTGTGGGGGGATGCCACTGAGAACTCTGGGGTCTAATCCCCAAGCTGGGCCCCCAAGCAGAGAACACCAGAACTGAGAGGTGCTCATAACATCTGGCTTTGAAAAGCAGCAGGGTTGCTGTCAGCCAGGGAGAGATAGTTGGAAATGCAGGCCTCATCTAAAAGGGAAAATGCACAAAATTACCTGTGGACACTCACCTGTGCTGCGTCAGAGGGAGGGCAGAGTGGACTAGAGGTATGTAAGAAGAAGTCAGGATAGGGGGCTCTGAGGGTAGAGCTCAGAAAGCAGACACCCCACTTAGCTGTGCTGAGTCACTCAATTATGATATGGGAGTCATCTTTCTCAATGATACAATTGCTATACCAGGGTCTTGGCCTTGGGGAAAGACAGTTACTCATCATATTGGAAAACACCTTGCCCCAAAGTGCAGTTTCTGAGAACCATTAAGAGACTGAGAGTAGCCCTGGCTGGTTTGGCTCAATAGATAGAGCGTCACCCTGCAGACTCAAGGGTCCCAGGTTTGATTCTGGCCAAGGGCACATGCCTGGGTTGAAAGCTCGATCTCCAGTAGGGGGCATGCAGGAGGCAGCCAATCAATGATTCATTCTCATCATTGATGTTTCTATCTCTCTCTCTCTCCCTTCCTCTCTAAAAATCAATAAAATATATTTTAAAAAAATTAAAAAGAGACTGAGAGTAACAATTAGCCTCCAGGCAGAAGCAACTGCTCCACCCTGTTGAAAAAATACTCTTGCCACACCTGTTGACGATTGCCTGAGGGCAATTCAGAATGAATACTAACAGTCTATTGTCAGAGGTGGTCTTTGGAAGATTTTAGACTCTGCATAATCTAATTAGCCAGAAACAGCATTTGACACGGTCCTGCACCAGAGATTGAGAGGTGTAGAGATCTACCTTATACAGAGTCACAAACCAAAAACAGCAGTCAAAATGAGGAGACAAAGAAACAACCCACAAATGAAAGAAGAAGGGAATTCTCCAGAAGAGATAAATGAAATGGAGGTAAGAAACTTATCTGATACAGAATCCAGAATAATGATGGTAAAGACGCTGAACATCATGAGAAAAGATATGCTATTTAATAAAGAGGGAATATGCAAATTGACCATCACAAAGATGGTGGCGCTCACAGTGAAGGCTGGGTTTCCATAACACAAAATAGCTGCACCCACAGTGGAGGCGGGATTTCTGAAACACAAGATGGCTGCACCCACAGCAGAGGCCAAGTACCCGAAACGAGCCTTAACGAGCAGTCAGCAGGGAACTGAGGCTGCGTGGCACTGGGCCGGGACAGGGGACCTGAGGCTATGCTCCCTGCCCATTGGGGCTTGACAGAGGACCTCAGATGTGCCCCCTGCCCTGGTCCCAGGCAGGGGGACCTCAGGCCACAACCCCACCCCGACAACAGGCCGGGGGACCTGAGACCGTGCTTCCGACCCAGCGGGGCTTGGCAAGGGACTGCAGGCCATGCCCCCCACCTGGCAGGGCTGGACAGGGGACCTCAGGCTGAGCCCCCTGCCCCAGCCAGGGGACCCAAGGCTGCACCCCACCCCCGCCCAGCGGGGCTTGACGAGGGACCTGAGGCTGTGCCCCCCCCCCACCTGGCGGGGCTTGATGGGGGACCTCAAGGCGTGCCCCCCTCCCTGGTGCTGGGCCAGGGGACCTGAGGCTGTGACCATGCCCGGCGTGCACCAGGGGACATAAGGCTGTGCCCCCCGCCTGGCGCTGCTTGATGGGGGACCTGAGGCTACGCCCTCCCACCCTGCGGAGCTTGATGGGGACCCTGAGGCTGTGCCCTCCACCCTGTGGGGCTTGATGGGGGACCTGAGGCT
Organism: Eptesicus fuscus; assembly: GCF_027574615.1. Taxonomy (NCBI): domain Eukaryota; kingdom Metazoa; phylum Chordata; class Mammalia; order Chiroptera; family Vespertilionidae; genus Eptesicus; species Eptesicus fuscus. The sequence continues at coordinate 95,196 of NW_026557635.1, read as the reverse complement.
GTGCCCCCCCCCCAACCAGCAACAGGTCAGGGGATGTGAGGCTGCGCCCCTTGCCCAGCAGAGCTTGACAAGGGTGGGGCTGACTGGGTCTGGGTCTCGTGTGATTTTGAGGCGCCACAGGTGGGCGGGAACTTGACTCTGGGTCCCGCAGCATGCACCAGACTCTTGACAGGAGGAAGATTTTCATATACATTTTACTAATTTTCTTGAATCTCTGACACTTCTATTATAGAGAAAGGGCAAATAGCAATATTAAAATATTTCCTCTAATTAATCCCCTTTGAATGTGCACGGATTTCATGCACCGTGCCACTAGTAGTAACGATGAAAAAAGAAGAGTCAGAAATAAAGAATGATATAGCCCAAATAAAGAACACATTAGAAGGAATACACAGCAGATTAAGGGAAGCTGAGGAATGAATCAGTGAATTAGAAGACAAAATTGAAAAAAAATCATTCAGAGAACCAAAAAGAAAAAACAATTAAAAAACAGGAGGACAGCTTAAAGGAGCTGTAGTAAGCTATGAAATGTAACAGTATTCACATATTAAGAAGCCAGAAGAGGCAGAAAGGGAGAAATAGATAGAGAATGTATTTGAAGAAATAATGGCAGAAAACTTCCCTAACTTGGTAAAGGAAAAAGTTACACAAGATCAGGAGGCACAGAGAACCCCAAGCAAGTAGAACATAAACAGGCCCATACCCAGACACATCATCATTTAAATGCCAAGATTAAAGACAAAGAGAATCTTAAAGGCAGCAAGAAAAAAGCGAACTGTTACCTCCAAAGGAGCTCCATAGGCTGATACCTGATATCTCATCAGAAATTCTATAGGCCAGAAGGAAATTGCTTGAAGTACTCAAGGTAATGGAAAGCAAGGATCTGAAGGGAGAGATAGACAGTCATTGTAGGGGACTTAAACAACCTGCTGACATAACTGGATAGATCTTTCAGAAAAAAACTTAAGAAGGAAAGAGTGACTCTAAAGGATACACTGATCAGATGGATTGAATTGATGCTTATAGAACATTTGACCCCAAATCTACAGAATATACATTCTTCTCAAGTGGACATGGGTCATTCACAAAGATAGATCACAAGTTATGACACAAAACTAGTCTCTAAAATTACTAGAAGATTGAAATCATATCAAGCATCTTCTCAGATCACAGTGGAATGAAATTAGAAATCAACTACAGTAAAAAAGCAAACAAAACAACTAAAAACATTCAAACATATGGATCCTAAATAGAATGTTATTAAACAATGAATGAGTTACCAACAAGATCAAGAAAAAATTCTTGGAAACAAAGGAAAATGAACATACAACAACCAAAATCTCTGGGACACCGCTAAAGCAGTCCCGAGAGGGAAATTCATACAACTATAAGCCTTCGCCCAAAAAAGAAAACTATATTATAAACGGCCAGTGGCTGTAACGCTATAATGACAAACGACATGTCAACAGGAGGTGCATTGATGGGTCTCGCAGCGTGGCAGGCTTAGGGTCCTGCAGCAACACAGCCGTCCTGGGATCCTGCAGCAACGCAGCAGATCTGAGTCTCACAAGATTTCGCACTCTGGGCCTCTATTATTAACAATAATGTATTTAACGTTACAACTAAAGAACTAGAAAAAGAACAACAAGAAAAGCCCAAAGTAGGAGGAAGGAAAAAAGATTAGAGCAGAAATAAATGACATGGAGATTTAAAAAAACACACACCACAATACAAATAATCAATGAAACCAAGAGGTGGTTCTTCAAAAGGATAAACATGATTGATGAACCATTACTCAAAATCATCAAGAAAGAAATGGGGGGAGAGGAGACATATGTAATACTTTAAACAATAAAGAATTTAAATGGAAAGAAAAAATAGAATAATTAGGAAACAAAGAGGACCCAATCAAATAAAATCAGAAACAAAAGCAGAGAAGTGAGAAGGAAGATGGCTGTCGATGGGAAGGCAGACTGCAAGATAGTGTGTGATTGAGACAATGAAGGGACAGTGTGTGGACCCACTGAAGGGAGTGTTTGTGAGTTGAGGAACAGCAATACTCCAGGGGACTGTGGGGGACTGCTGGACAGGGTTCCCCTGACCGGGCATCCTCCACTGACGCTGGAATCCCTCCCGGAGCAACCGGCTCTGACGCAGAGACTGGACCATCTTGAAGGGGAGAGTGGATGTTTTTGGAAGCCTGAAATTCCTGGGAATCTACAACAACTGCACCGAGCAAACAGCTGCAAACCCGGGAACACTAGTCCCAAGTAGAACGAACACACGGATTCCGAGGAGCTCTACATCCCCGCAAGGGAAGCTCAGATTTCGCCTGTGATAAGGTTAGGACTGTGGTCCAGGCAGGAGAGGTAAACGTGCACGTGGGAGCCAGAGGATCTGGAGAAGTTTCTGACCAGAAAAGACTGCAGCTACTGGGGCTGGCGTGATACGCGAATGTGGAAGGGGATCTGAAAGGCTGCTAAAAGAAGGGAACTCTAAAAAGCAACACATAACTAACCTGTGCGCAAAAGACCAGCCTAAAAATGTTAACAGTGTGCCGGCTGCTTAGACCCAAGGGAAAAAAAGACTACACAGACTTGCAACACAGCGCCGGAGTTCGCACACTTACTCTGGCTCATTTATTTACCCCAATTTAAATCCTTGCTTTTGATTACTAAGCTCAATACATAAGATCACCCAATTGGGGACACTCGAAGAGATTGCAGGGGAAAGTTGTTTTCGTGGAACCTAGGGATCACAGTGGGGAATAACAATCATAGAAACAGCTCTGGGGCAGCCCATTCTCCCAAACCGGTATTAAGCGCCACAGGAAAAACAAAATCTAAACGCTAGTGAGAGAAGACCTATAGACCCGGAGGTCAATCCAGAAACACTGCCACCCAGGGGTTGAAGCTCAAATTGACTCTTGTATAAACACAAATAAAGAAATATAAGAAACAAAGTACTGACTGCTTGAAAATCAGGACTGTGGCCTACAACACTGAGGAGCAGTGGAATGCAGGGAACTTCAATACTGTCTTGACTATGAAAGAGGTGAGCCAAACAGAAGAGTAGAGGAAGTGAATGACCTTAACTACGGAACATTTTTATTTTTATTTCATCTTTTACTTTAGAAACTAATTTTTTCTTTTTTCCGTCCTTCATTTTACATTTTTAATTATTACATTTTTATTTTTAATCAGTATTATTACCACTACTATTCTACATTTTTTTTTAAACTGTCATTTTATTTTATTTTTATTCTTATCCCGTAATTCTCTTTTCTCTGGTGGTCACCTTTATTCGGGTTACTAGTATCATGAATACATTTGTGTTTAGTGCCTTGTGCATTGTGCCTTGTTGTGTTGTATTTTGTGCCTTTAAATCAATGCAGGAGAGAGAGAACTACATAACCAGACACCAAGAGAAGAGAGATCATGGGAAGACAAAGAAACAACCTTTATATGAAAGAAAAGCAGACATCACCAGAAAAGGAAGTAAATGAAATGGAGGCAAGCAAGCTGTCAGAGAAAGAATTCAGAGAAATAATCATTAGGTGGATGGGAAGAATGGAAGACAAATTCGACAGTATGTGTAAAAACCAAGAGGAAATGAAGAAGGACGAAAAAGAAATGAAAAATGTCATCGCTGCTGTAAAGAACTCAATACAAAGCACGAAGAGTAGACTAGAAGAAGTAGAGGACCAAATCAGTGAGCTAGAATACAAAGAAGGAAAAAATACCCAAGAAGAGCAGCTTCTAGAAAAAAAATTAAAAAGCAGGACAGTCTAAGAGAACTTTGGGACAACACGAAACAAAACAACATCCACATAATAGGGGTTCCACAAAGAGAGGAAACTGAGCAAGGAATAGAAAACCTATTTGAAGAAATAATGACAGAAAACTTCCCTGATATAAGGAAGAAAAAACTCACACAAATCCAAGAAGCTCACAGAGTCCCAAACAAAATTAACCCCAAAAGACCGATGCCAAGGCCCATTATAATTAAACTGGCAAACACCAACAACAAACTGAGAAGCTTAAAAATGGCCAGAGAGAGGCAAAAAGTTACCCGCAAAGATACCCTATCAGAATAACGACTGATTTCTCAACAGAAACTCATCAAGCCAGAAGGGAATGGAATGAAATATACAAAGTCATGCAAAGGAAGGGTCGGAATCCAAGAGTACTATACCCAGCAAGGCTATCAATCAAAATTGAAGGTGAAATCAGGAGCTTCACAGACAAAAAAGGACTAAGGGAGTTTATTACCACAAAACCAGCAATGCAAGAACTGCTGAAGGGTCTGCTGTAAAAAGAAAAAATATGAAGTGAAGAAGGAACACAAGGGTAAAGAATCAAAATGGTGAAAAACAAGTACCTATCAATAATAACTTTAAATGAAAATGGATTGAATGCCCGAATCAAAAGACATAAGGTAACGGACTGGATAAGAAAATATGACCCATATATCTGCTGTATATAGGAAACCCCCCTCAGAAAAAAAGAGGCAGACAGACTGATGGTGAAGGGATGGAAAAAGGGTTTTCAGGCAAATGGAAATGAAAAAAAAAGCTGGTGTAGCAATACTTATATCTGACAAATTAGATGACAAAGTGAAGGGATTAACAAGAGATAAGAAAGGCCACTTCATAATACTAAAGGGAGAAATCCAACAAGAAGAAATAGCTCTGGTAAATATTTACACACCAAATACAGACCACCCAAATACATAAAAACTCCTGGAGGATATCAAGGGAGAGATAGACAGCAAGCAATCATAGTAGGGGACTTTAATACCCCACTATCAACATTGGACAAATCCTCTAAACAAAAAATCAGCAGAGAAACATCAATCCTAAATAACTCATTAGACCAGATGGAAATAATTGACATATTCAGAACATTTCACCTCAAAGCCACAGAATATGCATTCTTCTCAAGTGCACATGGGTCATTTTCAAAGATAGACCATATATTGGGTCACAGGGAAAGTCTCTTCAAATTCAAGAAGATAGAAATCATATCAAGCATGTTCTCAGAATACAATGGCATAAAACTGGAAATCAACAACAATAAAAACAATCCAAAAAAATCAAACACATGGAGACTAAATAGCATGCAATTAATTAATGACTGGGCTACCAGACAGACCAAAGAAGAAATAAAAAAACATCATGGCAATAAACAACAATGAAAACACAACATTCCAAAATCTATGGGACACAGCGAAAGCAGTTTTGAGAGGGAAGTTAAAAGCTCTACAAGACTACTGCAAAAAGACAAGAAACAATTATAATAAATCACCTAACCCTACAACTCAAAGAGTTAGAAAGACAACAACAAGAAAAGCCCAGTGTAAGCAGAAGGAAGGAAATAATAAAGATCAGAGCGGAGATAAATGACATAGAGACCAAAGAAACAATACAAAAGATCAACAAAGTCAAGAGCTGGTTCTTTAAAAGGATAAACAAGATTGATGAACCTCTAGGCAGGATCACCAAGAAGCAAAGAGGGACAGGAAGATGGCGGCTGGCAGGACAGAGTGGAGAGAAAGGGAGTGAGTGAGTGAGTGTATAAAAGGAGAGTGTGTGGTTGTGAGTGGGGTGTGTGAGAGTAAGTGAGGGAAAGTTAAATCTCGTAGGAGCAGCAGGGGCTGGCAGAAAGCCACTCCTTGACAAAGAGAGACTACCACCGCTGTGGGCACTCCCGGGACGGCGGGACCCTAGCACAGAGGGAGCCCATGCCATCTTGAGTGGAGAACAATCTTATGTAGAAACTCATCAACACCACCAAGACAGGCCTTGGAACTGCCCCGTGACCCAGCACCCACTCCAGCGAATATCCTGCTACCCCAGCTGCAGACTCGCAGAACGTGATACCTCCACCTCCAAAGACACAGCTTTCCGCAGCTGTAAGTGCAACTCCCCCCACCCAACAGCAGAACCCCTGGTTCCTGCCCGCGCGCACACGAAAACGCACTCATGTGGTCTCATTCCCAGGACACTTCACTCCGGGTTTGCAACCGACTGTGAGATTCTGTGCAAATGGGGCGCCCGGCCCCGCAGTGGAAATTCCTTCTTCCTGGACGGTTGCCAACATGAACCCCAGCTGCGCACACACTTTCGGTTCTCAGCCCCAGGTCACTTTACTTCGGGTTTGCACCCGAGGTTGTGATTCTGTGCAGACGGGGGCATGCGACCCCTAAGTGGAAATTCTGAATTCCCTCTTCCTGGAAGGTTGCCCTCATTAACCCCAGCTACTCAACCACAGTGCCAGGACCCCTCGGAGTGCATAAGAGCTCTGCGACCAGAGAGCGCGCCTCCACAGATACTAACACACTGAGCCCAACCAACCACAGGGCGCTAGTGGGAGCCACTGAGAGCTCTCCTTAGGTATGATCTTGAACAAGCAGGGGGTGCACGCCCCTCCAGCAGTAGAAGCTTTGAATTCACTTACCATGGATACCGGTCCACAGGCACCCCAATTACCCAGACACACTGCCAGGGCCCTTCAGAGCCCTTCAGTGTGCATCACTGGCAAAAGCACCGAGGGTGCTCCTGTAAAACACCACTGGGAGTAAGCACCTATCCACCCCAGGTGCAACAGAAAAAGCTGGGTCTGCTCACCCCACGAATGCAGATCTCAGGGGACAACAGACACGCCAGACAAAGACCAGATCCTCTGAGCGCCAACACCCCAAAAGATGGTACCTGGGGGCCACTGTGAGTCCCTGCTGGGCATGTGTGATTACAATTAAGGGTGCAAAACAGCAAAAATTGAAACACTCCCACCCACAGCTGCTGACATCTAGACGCCACAGTTGTGCCTCTCAAGCTCGCAGGCCTACATCAAGAGAACCCAAATAGCTCGAGTAGGAGCTACACTAGATTAACAAACCCAGGAAAACTGAGATTAATCCAGTAGCACCATCCCCAAAAGAACTTGGGCAGCAAAGCAACTGAATCTACAAATAAAACATTAGAGGAAAACATGGGGAGACAAAAAAGAAATCACCAAAGGAAAGAAAAAGAAGAATCACCAGAAAGGGAGTTAAATGAACTTGAGGCTAGCAGCCTAAAAGAGAAAGAATTCAGAGTATTCGTTATAAGGATGTTTAAGTGGATGGATGACAAATACACACAACTCAATGAGAACTATAAGGAGCTGAATGAAAATGTCATAAACATGAAAAGAAACCAAGAGGAGATGAAGAACGACATAGCTGCAATAAAGAACACAATGGAAGGCCTAAAGAGTACAGTAGAAGAGGCTGAGGACCACATCAGCGAATTAGAAGACAAGGTGGAAAAAAACACACAAACACAGCAGCAACTGGAAAGAAGACTGAAAAAGCAAGAGGAGAGCCTAAGGGAGCTATGGGACTACACAAAACGAAACAACATTCGAATAATAGGGATAAAAGAAGGAGAAGAAGAGAAGCAAGGAATAGAAAAACTGTTTGAAGAAATAATGACAGAAAACTTCCCTGATATTGGCAAGGAAAAAACTATCCAAGTCCAAGAAGTACACAGAGTGCCAAACAAATTTAATCCCAAAAGATCGACACCAAGACACATCATAATTAAATTGAAGAACACCAACAACAAAGCAAGAATCTTAAAGTCTGCAAGAGAGAGACAAAAAGTAACATACAAGGGATCTCCTATTAGAATATCAACTGATTTCTCAACAGAAACACACAAGGCCAGAAGGGAATGGGATGAAATATACAAAGTGATGCAAAACAAGGGACTGAATCCAAGAATACTATACCCAGCAAGGCTATCATTCAAAATTGAAGGCGGAATCAGAAGCTTCACAGAAAAAAAAAAAGGGGGCTAAGAGAGTTCATAACTACCAAGCTAGCAATGCAAGAAATGCTAAAGGGACTGCTGTGAAAAGAAGAAAGAGAAAGGCAAGAAGAAAAACAAACACTAAGAAAAATGTGACAACAAACAGGTACTTATCAATAATAACATTAAACGTAAATGGATTAAATGCACCAATCAAAAGACATAGGATAGCTGAATGGATAAGAAAACATGACCCATATATTTGCTGTCTACAAGAGACTCACCTTAGAGCAAAGGATTCACACAGACTGAGAGTGAAGAGATGGAAAAACATTTTTCAGGCAAATGGAAATGAGAAAAAAGCTGGGTTTGCGATACTTATATCAGATAAAATAGACCTCAAAGTAAAGGCCATAATAAGAGATAAGGAAGGCCACTACATAATACTAAAGGGAGCAATTCAACAAGAAGATATAACTCTGGTAAACATATATGCACCTAATGCAGGAGCACCCAAATACATAAAACAACTTCTAGAAGATGTCAAGGGAGAGATCGAAATCAATACAATCATAGTAGGGAACTTTAATACAACACTGACATCAATGGATAAATCCTCTGAACAAAAAATCAGCAAAGAAACAGCAATTCTAAATGACACACTAGATCAGATGGACCTAATTGACATCTTCAGAGTATTTCACCCCAAAGCCAGGGAATATACGTTCCTCTCAAGTGCACATGGGACAATCTCAAAAATAGACCCCATAATGGGTAACATGTAAAGTCTCCCAAAATTCAAAAAGATTGAAATTATATCAAGCATTTTCTCAGACCACAAAGGCATAATATTAGAAATAAACTACAACAAAAACATTACAAAACAACTCAAACACTTGGAAACTGAATAGCATGCCACTAAACAATGATTGGGTTATCAATGAGATCAAAGAAGAAATTAAAAACATCCTGGAAATGAATGACAATGAAAACACAACATTGCAAATCCTATGGGACACAATGAAAGCAGTCCTGAGAGGAAAGTGTATAGCTCTACAGGCCTACCTCAAAAAACAAGAAAAAATGGTAATAGATCACCTAAAACAATAACTCAAAGAATTAGAAATGAAGCAGGAAGAAAAGCCCACAGTGAGCAGAAGAAAGGAAATAATAAAGATCAGAGCGGAAATGAATGACATAGAGACCAAAAAAACAATAAACAAGGTCAACAAAACCAAGAGCTGGTTCTTTGAAAGGATAAACAAGATGAGCCTTCTAGCCAGGCTCACCAAGAAGCAAAGAGAGATGACCCAAATAAACAAAATCGGAAATGAAAGAGGTGAAATAACAACAGATCCCACAGAAATACAAAGGATTGTCAAAAAAAAACTATGAACAACTCTACTCCAACAAACTAGACAACCTGGAGGAAATGGACACATTCCTAGAAAAATAAAACTTTCCAAAACTTACTCAGGAAGAGACTAAAAATCTCAATAGGCTGATAAGTATGGAAGAAATTGAAGCAGTTATCAAAAAGCTAACAGCGAACAAAAGCCCGGAGCCAGACGGCTTCACAGGGGAGTTTTACAAAACATTCAAGGAAGACCTAAAACCTATCCTCCTCAGACTATTCCAGAAAATTCAAGAAGTAGGAACACTTCCAAGTTCCTTCTATGAAGCCAGAATCACCCTAATACCAAAACCAGATAAAGATAACACAATGAAAGAGAATTACAGGCCAATATCCCTCATGAACATACATGCAAAAATCCTCAACGAAATTCTAGCAAATCGAATCCAGCAGTACATCAGAAAGATAATACACCACAACCAACTGGGATTTATCCCTGGGATGCAAGGATGGTACAATATTCACCAAATCAATAAACACGATATATCACACAAACAAATGAAGAGATAAAAACCATATAGTCATATCAATTGATGCAGAAAAAGCATTTGACAAAATCCAACACCCTTTCTTGATAAAACTCTCAGCAAGCTGGGAATAGAAGGATCATACCTCAACATAATAACAGCCATATATGACAAAACCACAGCCAACGTCATACTCAATGGGCAAAAACTAAAACCATTTCCCCTAAGAACAGGAACAAGACAGGGATGCCCACTCTCACCACTCCTGTTCAACACAGGGTTGGAAATACTAGCCATTGCAATCAGACAAGAAGACGAAATAAAACGCATCCAAATTGGAAAAGAAGTAAACCTGTTCTTATTTGCAGATGACATGATACTGTACATAGAAAACCCTAAAGACTCTATCAAAAAATTATTAGAATTAATAAATGAATTTGGCAGAGTAGCAGGATACAAAATAAATGCTAAGAAATCTATGGCATTTCTATACACCAATAATGAACTTATGGAAAGAGAGACTAAAAAAGCAATCCCATTTACCATCACACCGAAAACATTAAGATACCTAGGAATAAACTTAACTAAGGAGGTAAATGACCTATACGTGGAAAACTATAGGACATTGAAAAAAGAGATGGAGGAAGACATAAACAGATGGAAGAACATACCATGTTCATGTATTGATAGAATCAACATAATCAAAATGTCCATACTACCCAAAGTAATCTATAATTTCAATGCACTTCCAATTAAAATACAAATGACATACTTCACAGACCTAGAAGGAACTTTCCAAAAATTCATCTGGAATAAAAAAAGACCCCGAATAGCTACAGCAATCCTGAGAAAGAAGAACAAAGTAGGAGGGATCTTAATATCAGATTTCAAGCTATATAACAAAGCCACTGTTCTCAAAACTGCCTAAAATTGGCACAAGAACAGACATATAGATCAATGGAATAGAATAGAGAACCCTGAAATCGAGCCAAATCACTATGCTCAATTAATATTTGACAAAGGAGGCATGAACATACAATGGAGTCAAGACAGTCTCTTCTACAAATGGTGTTGGGAAAATTGGACAGATACATGCAAAAAAAATGAAACTAGACCACCAACTTACACCATACACAAAAATAAACTCAAAATGGATCGAGGACTTAAACATAAGACAGGAAACCATAAAAATACTAGAGGAATCTACAGGCAGAAAAATCTCTGACATATGCCAAAAGAACTTCTTCGCTGATACTGCTCCTAGGTCAATGGAAGCTACAGAGAAAATAAACAAGTGGGACTACATCAAAATAAAAAGCTTTTGCACAACAATGGAAACCATCAATAAAACAACAAGAAAGCCCACTGCATGTGAGAACATATTTGCCAATGATGTCAACGATAAGGGTTTAATCTCCAACATTTACAGGGAACTCATGCAGCTTAACAAAATGAAGATAAACAACCCAATCAAAAAATGGGCAACTGACCTAAATAGACACTTTTTGAAAGAAGACATAAGGAAGGCCAAGAGACATATGAAAACCTGCTCTAAATCACTAATCATTAGAGAGGTGCAAATCAAAACAACAATGCAGTACCATCTCAAACCTGTCAGAATGGCCATTATCAACAAATCAACAAATGACAAGTGCTGGCGAAGAAGTGGAGAAGGAACCCTGGTGCACTGCTGGTGGGAATGCAGATTGGTGCAGCCACTGTGAAGAATAGTATGGAGTTTCCTCAAAAAACTAAAAATAAAACTCCCATTTGACCCAATGATCCCACTTCTAGGAATATATCCCAAGAAACTGGAAACATCAATCAGAAAGGATATATGCACCCCTATGTTCATAGCAGCACAACTCACCATAGCTAAGATTTGGAAACAGCCTAAGTGCCTATCAGCAGATGAGTGGATTAAAAAAATGTCGTACATCTACACAATGGAATACTATGCTGCAGTCAAAAAGGAGCTCTTACCATTTGAAACAATATGGATGGAGATAAAGAACATTATGCTTAGTGAAATAAGCCAGGCAAAGAAAGATAAATATCACATGATCTCACTCATTTGTGGAATATAATGAACAACATAAACTGATGGGGGGGGGGGGGGAAATAGATCCAGAAACAGAGAAACATCAATCAGAACATCAAACCTCAGGGAAGAAATTGTGAGGTAACGAGAAACCCAAGAATGCCTGAGAACGTCTTTCTAGCCATGCTAGCAATCATCAGATGTACTGTAATTTTACCTGGGACAAGAGGGGAAGTATTTTGTGCTTATACTCCTGACCCTTCATGGGTAAGACCCCTTACATGGGATAATCCCCTGACTAATGTAGTTACCAATAATACCAAACCCCTTGGTCATCCAGAAGGTCCATGGGTGGGGCAAGAAAGCATAAATACACAGGGGTCTCCACCCAGCTTCCCTTTTGTATGACACAAAATCAAAACAATGCCCCTTTGTGTATACAATTAAAGAGAGGTTACTGGCTTGTGTGGACACCAAAGAAAGGGTGTCACTACTATCACTACTTGCCACCGGTAGAGATGCAGAAAATGTAACTAACACCTTGTCTATATAAAAAGAAATGAACAGCCAGTTTGAAAGGGAATTGCCATGTACTACAACAAAGAATATCCTTACATGATATTATTCTACACTGTCATTAAAATTTTTCCCAGATTTGGATCACCCCCAGTACTTATAATAGTTCCTCACACCCTTGGGGATAAAAAAAAATCATCTGTTTGGTGCTTGGAGACAAACTTAACACATCTCTTGCTACTTTAGAATTACAACAGCATAATGTACAATTATCCCAAGCAAACGTACAAACTAATTCTTTGATTGGCAGCAATTTAAAAAGGACATGTAAGGATTTAATACCTTTCATTGTGTAGAGGGCCTCCTGGGAAGGCACCTGAGCATTCTCTATTGGTCCCTCTTACCCTTTAGGCCAAGAGAGACCCTCTTCTCACAACTGAATTGCTCACAGCTGTTGCATGAGCTCTCTGTTCATGTCGAGGTTGAAGTCTCGTGATGACTGGTGCCATGGATCTGTCTCTCACCCAGTGGGGAGAACTGAGCCCTCCCTGGAGAAGAAACCCGGGTTCCACAAGATATGTGATCAGTGCTGGGACCCCGCCAGCAGGTGAGGGGATCCCAAGGCAGGTGCTGGGCATGGAGGCCACGGGGGCATAGGCTACCAAGGAGACAAAACTGAACCTCACGTCACCCTGCTTGGCCCAGGAGGATGGCTGGTTAGCCAGAGACAGGTAAGATTCCTCAAGGAAGGAACAACCTAAGACAGGCACAGTTGCAGAGGGGCCATCAGGAGAGAATTTGGGGATCAACAGAGGTGGGGCACAGACCCTCACCCCCCCCCCCCCAACATTGCAGGGGCCTGGACGCTAGACCCTTCTGAGGGAGGTCTCCTGCTCCCATGGCTGCTTCATGCTTCCCATGCCCAGCTCAGATCAGGACCCAGGTGACCGACAGAGACGTGGCCAATAGCAGCTGCCTTCTCATTCCAACAAGAATTGTTTGAGTTGTCTTGTACCCATGGTGTGGGGAAGTAGGTTTATGATATCTAAATCCAGCCTACCACCAGGAATGCTCAGGACCTACTCAAGAAGGCAAATAATCCCTCCCACCAATATTTACAGGGTAAAATAAGATTGTTGGTAGAGTAATAAATTTGACAGTAAAATAGTAGTCAAGTTTTCAGGCAAATTTAAATTGGCTAGTTGAAACAAGCAAATATTCTAGAAAATTAATTGTACTGGACAAAAAGGTGTTCCTAAAGTGTTAACTAAAATTTTTATTGGTCCCTGGATCCGGGTGAGGCCTCGTGCACCTAGGCCCGGGTGAGCCCAAGTGGCCCTGGGTCTGGGAGAGGCCAAGCATCCCTGGGTCCGGGTGAGACCATGTGTCCCTGGATCCGGGTGAGGCCGCGTGCACCTAGGCCCGGGTGAGCCCAAGTGGCCCTGGGTCTGGGAGAGGCCAAGCATCCCTGCGTCCGGGTGAGACCATGTGTCCCTGGATCCGGGTGAGGCCGTGTGCACCTAGGCCCGGGTGAGCCCAAGTGGCCCTGGGTCTGGGAGAGGCCAAGCGTCCCTGGGTCCGGGTGCGACCATGTGTCCCTGGATCCGGATGAGGCCTCGTGCACCTAGGCCCGGGTGAGCCCAAGTGGCCCTGGGTCTGGGAGAGGCCAAGCGTCCCTGGGTCCGGGTGAGACCATGTGTCCCTGGATCCGGGTGAGGCCTCGTGCACCTAGGCCCGGGTGAGCCCAAGTGGCCCTGGGTCTGGGAGAGGCCAAGCATCCCTGGGTCCGGGTGAGACCATGTGTCCCTGGATCTGGGTGAGGCTGCGTGCACCTAGGCCCGGGTGAGCCCAAGTGGCCCTGGGTCTGGGAGAGGCCAAGCGTCCCTGGGTCCGGGTGCGACCATGTGTCCCTGGATCTGGATGAGGCCTCGTGCACCTAGGCCCGGGTGAGCCCAAGTGGCCCTGGGTCTGGGAGAGGCCAAGCGTCCCTGGGTCCGGGTGAGACCATGTGTCCCTGGATCCGGGTGAGGCCTCGTACACCTAGGCCCGGGTGAGCCCAAGTGGCCCTGGATCTGGGAGAGGCCAAGCGTCCCTGGGTCCGGGTGCGACCATGTGTCCCTGGATCCGGATGAGGCCTCATGCACCTAGGCCCGGGTGAGGCCACGTGCCCCTGGGTCTGGGAGAGGCCAAGCGTCCCTGGATACGGGTGAAGCCAGATCCTGGGTCCGGGTGAGGCCGTGCGCCCCTGGATCCATCCGGGTGAGGCTGGGTCCCAGGCCCGGGTGAGACCACGCGCCCCTTGGGTATGGGTGAGGCCACGTGCCCCTTAGTCCGGGTGACGCCGTGCCCCTGGGTTCGGCCAAGACCAAACCAGAGGGAGTCGGACCTCCATTACCACCATTTGTCCACCATCCAGAGCTGAGGGGTCAGTGCTGACATGTACACATAAGGAACTACTGGACATTGAAATTGGGTCTCAAAAGAACTGTTGGTCCAGGGGGAAGCTCGCTACAGATTGATTCATTTGCCTGTCAGCATAACTATTATTGCTCGTCTCACATTCAGTTCTTATTAGTATATATCTAGTGACATATGATCTCGCTCATCTAGGGGAAATGATGAACAACATAGACTGAGGAACAAGAACAGAACCAGAAACAAGGAGGCATCGATCGGACTATCGGGCCTCAGAGGGAGGATAGGGGAGGGTAGGGGGAGGGTGGGGGGAGGGGGAGAGTTCAACCAAAGGACCTGTATGCATGCATATAAGCCTATCCAACGGTTAAGTTCAACAGGGGATTGGGGCATGCGTGGGGAGAGGGGTGGGATGGGAATGGGGGGATGAGGACAAATATGTGACACCTTAATCAATAAAGAAATTTAAAAAAAAAATAAATAAATAAAATAAAATTTTTATTGGTACTTCAACTAATGATAAAATTGTGCACCATGTAATAAACCTAAAACAGTAATATTATAGTGCAAAAAATTAAAATTTAAAAGCCATCAAGACTACATTATAAAATTTTCAAAAGCCTCCTAACATTTAAATCAAAAAAGGAGGGGACAGTAGAAGAATATCATGTAAGGAAAAATATCATGTAAGGAAAAATATACTATGGCATCTATAGTAAGTAAATTACATCTAGAAAATTAATACTTTAGAAAATTAATTGTAAGGCTAAAAGCAAGACACCCATGAAAAACACACAAGGTGTCAAAACAAGCCAGGGGAAAATCATTTGAACCAAAAATGAAAAAGGATCCCAAGTCAAATTTATAGAAAATATTCCTTTATTAACTTTTCGTCGAGAATATGTTTGTATATTTTCAGAAAACAACTCTGAGACCATGTGGATTCAGGCAACAGAGAGGAATCGACAGGACTACTCCAGCCATGAAGACAGAAGAGAAGCAGTCCAGAGATGGAAGACGCTGACTTGTTCTTCCCATACTAGTAGTTAGCAGCTGTGCATTACTGCAGCTTGCCCAGGACCAAACCAGAGAGAGTCGGACCTGCATTACCACCATTTGTCCACCATCCAGAACTGTAATGTCAGTGCTGACATGTACACATAAGGAACTGTTGGACATTGAAATTGGGTCTCAAAAGAACTGTTGGCCCAGAAAGAAACTCACTACAGACTGATTCATTTGCCTGTCAGCATAACCATTATTGCTTGTCTCATTTTCAGTTCTTATAAGTGTATTTCTAATAGCACGTGATCTCACTCATCTAGGGGAAATAATGAACAACATAGACTGATGAACAAGAACAGACCCAGAAACAAGGAGGCATGGATCAGACTGTTGGGCCTCAGAGGGAAGATAGGGGGCGGTGGGGGTAAAGGGGAGAGATCAACCAAAGGACTTGTGTGCAAGCATATGAGCCCAACCAGCGGTTAAGGACAACAGGGGGGTGGGGGCATGTGTGGGGAGGGGTGTGGGGTGGGAATGGGGGGATGAGGACAAATATGTGATACTTTAATCAATAAAGAAATTAAAGAAAAAAAAAGAAGCAGAGAGAGAGGACCCAAATAAACAAAATCAGAAATGAAAGAGGAGAAATGACAACAGATCCCGCCGAAATAAAAAGGATTGTTAAAAAATACTATGGCCGAAACTGGTTTGGCTCAGTGGATAGAGCGTGGGCCTGCGGACTCAAGGGTCCCAGGTTCGATTCCGGTCAAGGGCATGCACCTTGGTTGCGGGCACATCCCCAGTAGGGGGTGTGCAAGAGGCAGCTGATCGATGTTTCTCTCTCATCGATGTTTCTAGCTCTCTATCCCTCTCTCTTCCTCTCTGTAAAAAATCAATAAAATATATTTAAAAAAAAATACTATGAACTATTTTATTTCAACAAAATGGACAACCTGGAGAAAATGGACATATTCCTAGAAAAATACAACCTTCCAAAACTCAATCAGGAGGAATCTAAATGTCTCAATATGCCAATAACTATGGAAGAAATTGAAGTAGTCATCAAAAAGCTTCCAGCAAACTAAAGCCCGGGGCCAGACAGCTTCACAGGGGAGTTTTACCAAACATTCAAGGAAGAAGTAAAACCTATCCTCTTCAGACTATTCCAAAAAATTCAAGAGGAAGGAACACTTCCAAGCCAGCATCACCCTAATACCAAAACCAGATAAAGAAAAAACAATAAAAGAGAATTACAGGCCAATATCCCACATGAACATAGATGCCAAAATCCTCAACAAAATTCTAGCAAATCGAATCCAACAGTACATCAGAAAGATCATATAAGATGACCAAGTAGGATTTATCCCAGGGATGCAAGGATGGTACAAAATCCACAAATTAATAAACGTGATACATCACATAAACAAATTGAGAGATAAAAATCACATAGTCATATCAATTGATGCATAAAAAGCATTTGACAAAATCCAACACCCATTTTTGATAAAAAAAAAATTCTCAGCAAGGTGGGTATAGAAGGATCATAACTCAACATAATAAAAGCCATATATGACAAACCCACACCCATCATCATACTCAATGGGCAAAAACTAAAGCCATTTCCCCCATGACAGGAACAACACAGGGATGCCCACTCTCACCACTTCTGTTCAATATAGTACTGGAAGTATTGGCCATTGCGAATAGACAAGAAGAAGAAATAAAAGGCATCCAAATTGGAAAAGAAGAAGTAAAACTGTCCTTATTCGCAGATAACATGATATTGTACATAAAAAACTTGAAAGACTCCATCAAAAAACTATTAGGCTTAATAACTGAATTCGGCAATGTAGCAGGATGCAAAATTAACGCCAAGAAATCTAAGGCATTTCTATACTCCAATAGTGAACTTACAGAAAGAGAGACTAAAAAAGCAATCCCATTTACCATCGCACCAGAAAAATTAAGATACCTAGGAATAAACTTAACTAGAAAGTAATAAACTTACTTATTAATAAACTTAATAAGAAAGTAAAATACCTATACGCGGAAAACTACAGGACACTGAAAAAAGAGATAGAGGAAGACATAAACACATGGAAGAACATACCATGTTAATGGATTGGTAGAATCAACATCATTAAAATCCCAAAGCAATCTATAGATTCAATACACTCCCCATTAAAATACCAAAGGCATATTTCACAGACCTAGAAAGAGTTATCCAAAAATTCATCTGGAATAAAAAAAAGACCGCCAATAGCCACGGCAACCCTGATAAAGAAGAACAAACTAGATGGGATCTCAATACCAGATTTCAAGCTGTATTACAAAGCCACTGTTCTGAAACCAGCCTGGTACTGGCACAAGAACAGATATATAGACCAATAGAATAGAACAGAGAACCCAAACATCGACCCAAACCACTATGCTCAATTAATATTTGACAAAGGAGTCATGAACATACAATGGAGTCAAGACAGTCTCTTCAATAAATCGTGTTGGGAAAATTGGACAGATACATGCAAAAAAATGAAACTAGACCACCAACTTACACCATACACAAAAATAAACTCAAAATGGATCAAGGACTTAAACATAAGACGGGAAACCATAAAAATACTAGAGGAATCCACAGGCAGCGAAGTCTCAGACATACGCTGAAGTAATTTCTTCACCGATACCACTACTAGGGCAATGGAAACTAAAGAGAAAGTAAACAAATGGGATTACATCCAAATAAAAAGCTTTTTCACAACAAAAGAAACCATCAACAAAACAACAGGAAAGCCCACTGTATGGGAGAACATATTTGCAAATGTTATCACTGATAAAGGTTTAATCTCCAACATCTACAGGGAACTTATACAACTTAATAAAAGGAAGATAAAGGATCCAATAAAAACATGGGCAACGGACCTAAATAGAATCTTTTTGAAAGAAGACAGAAGGAAGCCAAGAGACATATGAAAACATGCTCAAAGTCACTAATTATCTGAGAGATGCAAATCAAAACGACAATGCGGTACCATCTCACACCTGTCAGAATGGCAATCCTCAACTAATCAACAAACTACAAGTACTGGCGAGGATGCAGAAAAAAAGGAACCCTTGTGCACTGCTGGTGGGAATGCAGAGTGGTGCAGCCACTGTGGAGAACAGTATGGAGTTTCCTCAAAATATTAAAAATGGAACTCCCATTTGACCCAGTAATCCCACTTCTAGGAATATATCCTAAGAAACTGGAAACACCAATCAGAAAGGATATATGCACTCCTATGTTTATAGCAGCACAATTCACCATAGCTAAGATTTGGAAACAGCCTAAATGCCCATCAGCAGATGAGTGGATTAGAAAAGTATAGTACATCTACACAATGGAATATTTTGCTGCGGTAAAAAAGAAGGAGTTCCTACTATTTGCAACAACATGGATGGAGATGGAGAGCATTATGCTAAGTGAAATAAGCCAGGCAGAGAAAGATAAATATCACATGATCTCACTCATTTGTGGAATATAATGAATGGCATAAAATGATGAACAAGAACAGATTCAGAGACTGAGAAATGTCAATCAGAACGTCAAACCTCAGGGAAGGTGGGGGTCGGTGGGAGTAAGGGGGGAGATCAACCAAGGGTCTTGTGTACATGCATATGAGCCTAATCAATGGACACAGACAACAGGGGGGTGTGGCATTAGTGGGGGGGTGGGGGGTAATGTATGTAAAAAAAATAAAAAATTTTAAAAGAAGAAATTAAAAAAAAATTACATCGGGAAAGCTGGGGAGTGTTGTGGAGGGGGGGAAAGAGATCAACCGAAGGACTTGTATGCATGCATATAAGCACAACCAATGGAACCAAGACACTGGGGGGGGGGGATAAGGGCATGCATTCATCAAGGGGTAGGGGAGACTGGGGAAAGGTCAATGGGGGGGGAGGAGATATATGTACTACTACGTGTCATACTTTAAACAATAAAATAAACTTAAAAAAATTAAATTCAAAAAAACTGGAGAAGTAACTACTGACACCACAGAAATACAAAGGATTGCAAGAAAATACTATGAACAACTATATGCCAACAAGCTGGACAATGTGGATGAAATGGACAAGTTCCTACAAAAATCCAATCTCCTGCAATTCTACGGAGGGTAATCTCAATCTGTTGAAAGATTCTCCTTCCTACAAACAACCCAATTAAAAAATTGGCAAAGGACCAAAATAGATGCTTCTCCAAAGTGGATACACAGATGGCCAAAAGACATATGAAAAAATGCTCAAAGTAACGGATCATCAGAGAGATGCAAATTAAAACAACAATGAGGTATCACCTCACACCAGTCAGTATGGCTACCATCAACAAATCAACAAATGATAAGTGATGGCGAGGATGTGGAGAAAAGGGAACCCTAATGCACTGCTGGTGGCAATGCAGACTGGTGCAGCCAGCATGGAGTTTTCTCAAAAAATTAAATATGGAACTGCCATTTGACTCAGTGATCCCACTTCTAGGAATATATCCTAAGAAACCCGAAACACTAATCAGAAAGGATATATGCACCCCTATGTCCATAGCAGCACAATTCACAATTTACAATAGCTAAAATCTGGAAAGAGCCCAAGTACCCATCATAGATGAATGGATAAAAAAGCTATGGTACACCTATACCACGGAATACTATGCATCAGTAAAAACGAAGAATCTCTTACCCTTTGAGAGCATGGAAGAACTTGTAGAGGAGCATGCTAAGAGAAATAAGTCAGAGAAATCAAGTATCACATGATCTCACTCATAGGTGGAATCTACGTAATAAACTAATGAATGGAGTGGATCCAGAGACATGGAAGCATGGAACAGAGTGCAGAATCTCGAAGGGAAGGTAGGGGAGGGTGTGTGTGTCAGAGGTAATCAACCAATGACCTTGTAGGCATATATGCATGGCACATGGACACAGACCATGGGGTGGTGAGGTGGGCTGGAGGGGATCAATGGGGGGGGGGGGGGAGTGGACATATGTAATACTTTCAACAATAAAGGATTATTTTAAAAATTAAAAATAAATTTAAAAAAGACCAAAAGAAAATAAAAATATTAATAATAAAACAGCAATAAGTTCACACCTATCAACAATTACTTTAAATGTAAATGGATTAAATGCTTCAATCAAAAGATATAGGATAGTGAATGGATACAAAACCAGACCCATACATCTGCTGTCTAACAAGAGACCCACTTCAGATTGAAAGTCACACACAGATTGAAAGCAAAGGAATAAAAATGATATTTCATGTAAACAGAAACAAAAAACCTTGGGCAGCAACATTTATATGGGAGAAAATACCCTATAAAACAAAGGCTATAACAAGAGACAAGAACCCAGAAATTTCACTTCTGGGTATTTATCCAAAGAAACCCAAAAACATTAAATCAAAAAAACCTCTATGCATCCATATGTACACTGCAGCATTATTTGCCATAGTGAAGATATGGAAGTAACCCAAGTGTCCATCAATAGATGAATGGATAGCCCTGGCCAGTGTTGCTCAGTTGTTAGAGCATCGGCCTGCACACTGAAGGGTCTCGGGTTCAATTTCCGAACAAGGGAACACACCTGGGTTTCAGGTTCTCACCTCTCTCTCTCTCTCTCTCTCTCTCTCTCTCTCTCTCTCTCTTTCTTTCTCTCCCTTCCTCCCTCCCCCTCTTCCACTCTCTTTGAAAAGCAATGAACAAAACATCCTTAGGTGAATATTAAAAAAATTTGATCGGAGGTCACTGTTCAATTCCCAGTCAGGGCACATGCCCAGGTTGCATGTTCAATCCCCAGTGTGGGGCATGCAGGAGTCAGCCGATCAATGATTCTCTCTTATCATTGATATGTCTATTTATCCCTCCCTCTCCTTTCCTCTCTGAAGTAAAAAATATATGTATTAAAAGTAGATGAACAGATAAAGAAGTAGCACATATTATATATAGTGGAAGATTACTCAGCCATAGAAAATGAAATATTTCTACCTGCAATAAGGATGGATCTAGAGGTTATTGTGCTAACAAAATAAGTCACACAGAAAAAAACAAATACCATATGACTTCACATACATGTGGGATCTAAAGAAAAAAATAAATGAACAAACATAACATATACTAGTACAAACTCATAGGTACAGAGAACATTTTGATGGTTGCTAGATGGCAGCAGGGCTAGGAGGATGGGTGAAAAAGTAGAAGAGATTAAGAAGTACAAATTGGTAGTTACAAAAATCATGGGGATGTGGGATAGAGCATATGGAATATCCTACCTAATAATAGACAAATATGCAAATTGACCATACCTCCGACATACCCACAAGCCACGCCCACCATACAATCAGAGCGAGCATGCAAATTAACCCAAACCAAGATGGCTACAGCCACAGAGAGCAAGGTTTCCTAGGTAACAGAAGAAGCCAAGCTTTACTCCTGCCCTTGCCAGGCCTAAGCCTACACTCAAGCTACAAAGTTTCAATTATAGAAGGTAAACAAATTCAAACAAACGGCGTCAGACTGGAGCTTGAGAGAGCAGGCCAGGGTTGCCACCGGCAAAAGGGCAAGCAAAGCTTTCCGAACACCCTGGCCAGGCCCACCCGCTTAAGGCAACAAAGTTTCAATTATAACCCCAACACAAATGGCTGCCGCCGCGGAGGGAGCCCCAGGCTTGGCTCCGCTCCAGGCTACAAAGTTTCAATTGTAGAAGGAAAATAAATTTGATACCAGGGCCTCCGCTTGGGTTGCCAGGGGGTGTGGCCGGCCTGCAAACCACCACAGGCCCCTCGCTCAGGCTGCCCCACGCCCCAAGGGAACCCCCACCTGATCCGGGACACCCTTCAGGGCAAACCAGCTGGCCTCCACCCCTGTACCAGGCCTCTATCCTATCTAATAAAAGAGTAATGTGCAGATTGATCATCACTGCAACACACAATATAGCTGCCCCCATGTGGACACAGGATGGCCACCAAAAGATGGCCACCAGGAGAGGGCAGTTGGGAGGCACCCGGCCTGCAAGGGAGGGCAGTTGAGAAGGACCAGGCCTGCAAGGGAGGGAAGTTGGAGGTGCTCAACCCTGCAGGAGAAGGCAGTTAGGGGTGACCAGGCTGGCAGAGGAGGGAAGTTGGGGGCAAACAGGCTGGCAGCAGAGTGGTTAGGGGGTGATCAGGCTGGCAGACAGAAGCAGTTAGGGGTAATCAGGAAGGCAGGCAGGCAAGCAGTTGGGAGCCAGCAGTCCTGGATTGTGAGAGGGATGTCCAACTGCCCGTTTAGGCCCGATCCCAGTGGGTCCCATATTGGAGAGGGTACAGGCTGGGCTGAGGGACAAACCCCCTCCGTGCACGAATTTCGTGCACCGGGCCTCTAGTAGTCAATAATAATGTAATGGCTATGTCTGGTAACAGATTAGTGCTGGACTTGTCTGAGTGACTGCTACTTAAGTTATATGAATGTCTAATCATTGTACTGTGCAAGTGAAATTAATATGGTATTGTATGTTGACTGTAATTGTTAAAAAATTTTTTAAGTAGAAACAAGCATTGATCATTTTATATATGCTGTAGCATAGAGATTAAAGTGTCAAAAAATTTTAAATACCTTTTAAAATTTAATCAGATATACACAGTCATAAGAACCAAAATAAATTTATTTACAAAATTTCTTACTTGACCAGTGAAGAACCAAGAAAAAAATATACCAAGAAACAATCAACTATGACCCCACAAATAGTCTTTAACCCAGTTCATACAACCAGAGCAGCTCCTGATAATTAGGCTTAAAAAAATGTCCTTCTACATTTCCCTCAATTGAACAAGAACATACATTTAACCACAGGATCTGTATAAGTAACATCATGGTACTTGTAGACTCACTTGAGTCACAGTTTCTAGAGTGTTTTTCCCTTTCTACCTTACATAGATGTTTCACCATGTTTGTTGATTCCTTTGTTGGCTTCATTTTCTTTTTCTCCTCCTTTGCTGGTTTTCTCTTTTTCTCCTCTGTTGGCTCCTTTCTCTTCTTCTTTGTCTTGAACACTGGTGTAAACTACTTTGTTATGGCCTTCGCGGTTCCGAGCAATTTCAATGGCAAAAAATTGTATCCTGGGAGCTGGAAAGTGAATAGAATTTATTATTGTCCTGGTCACAGTTTTCTAGACCTACTAGAAATCGATTGACAAACCTTAACTAACATGCGAAGTATTCAAATATAATCATAATTTTCAGAGATGTGAAATTTTAATCCTATATAAAAAAGAGGTAATATGCAAATTGTCCAACACACAAGATGGCCATCCCCATGTGGTCAAAGATGGCCACCCCCCTGTGGACACAAATTGGCCACCACAAGATAGCTGGCAGGGGAGGGCAGTTGTGGGCGATCAGGCCAGCAGGGGAGGGCAGTTGGGGGGGGATCAAGCCTGCAGGGGAGGGCAGTTGGGGGGGACCAGGTCTGCAAGGGAGGGCAGTTAGGGATGACCAGGCCGGCAGAGGAGGGCAGTTGGGGGCAACCAGGTCTGCAGGGGAGGACAGTTGGGGGGGGGGACCCAGGCCAGCAGGGGAGGGCAGATAGGGGTGACCGGGCCAGCAGGAGAGGGCAGTTAGGGGTGACCAGGCCTGCAGGGGAGGCAGTTGGGGGCGACCAGGCTGGCAGAGGAGGGCAGTTAGGGGCGACCAGGTTGGCAAGGGAAGCAGTTAGGGATGACCGGGCTAGCAGGGGAGGGCAGTTGGGGGCGACCAGACCTGCAGGGGAGGACAGTTAGGGGCAACCAGGTCGGCAGGGGAGGGCATTTAGGGGTGACCAGGCCAGCAGGGGAGGGCATTTAGGGGTGACCAGGCCAGCAAGGGAGGGCAGTTAGGGGCAATCGGGCCGGCAAGGGAGCAGTTAGGTGTCGATCAGGCTGGCAGGGGAGTGTTTAGGGGTGATCAGGCTGGCAGGCAGAAGTGTTTAGGGGCAATCAGGCAGGCAGGCAGGCAAGTGATTGGGAGCCAGCAGTCCTGGATTGTAAGAGGGATATCCGACTGCCCGGTTAGGCCCGATCCCACAGGCAGTTGGACATCCCTCAAAGGGTCCCAGATTGGAGAGGGTGCAGGCTGGGCTGAGGGACACACACACACACACACCTTGCACGAATTTCATGCACCGGGCCTCTAGTCCTATAATAAATAAGGCTGAAAATACTTAACTATCTTATCTCACAGTTATACAAGAATTAACCCATTGGGGTAAAGGGGAGAGATCAACCAAAGGACTGGTGTGCATGCATATGAGCCTAACCAGTGGTTAAGGACAACAGGGGGGTGGGGGCATGTGTGGGGAGGGGTGTGAGATGGGAATGGGGGGATGAGGACAAATATGTGATACCTTAATCAATAAAGAAATTAAAAATAAAAATAAATAAAAATAAAAAGAATTAACCCTTTGCACTCACTTGCTTTTTTCTCGATTCCTTTATTCTACTCGGGATTTAATTTTTTAAATACCCCAGATTTTACAAAGCACAGCAGTAGAGTAAAAAACTGGAGTTTCTTTTCATACAAACTTATTTATTTGGATTTTTTTATATTTCAAATTATTGATACATTCAAAGAGTATAAAAAGAGCTGCTACCGATGCTAACCGTGTCGAGTCACACTTGACATCCGAGTGCAAAAGGTTAATCACATGATCTTTTAAAAATATATATGTTTTTATTGATTTCAGAGAGAAAAGGAGAAGAGATAGAAATATCAATGATGAGAGAGAATCATTGATTGGATGCCTGCTGCACACCACCACCCCCCACCACCATCAGGGATTCAGCCTGAAACTTGGGTATGTACCCTAACCAGAAATCAAACCGTGACCTCCTGGTTCATAGGTCAATGCTGAACACCTGAGTCACACCAGCCAGAGAGTTAACATAATCTTTAAAGATATCTATATATATATAAAAGGCTAATATGCTAAGTGTCCTTCCCTCCGACTGGGTAATGACATCACTTAGCAATGCCAGGCTTCCTCTCCCTAGCTACAACTAGCCTCCTTACAGTTTCTTTAGTCCAGGAACATGACTTGCTTTATAACCAGGTGAAAACGCTTTACACTGTAACCAAATGTCTGTGAAGCGTTTTCCCATGCCTCATCTCATTTGATCCTCACAGAAGTCGTGGAGTAGGTAGATAGGAGACTTGATGGAATCCTATTTTCTATTCATTATCCAGAAAATGGAAATTTAGAAAGCTTAGAAACTTGACCCAACTGAAAAGAAGAAATGGTGGACCTTGAAAGTGACTTCAGGTTTTCTCAATGCACAGAATATAGTCAAACACTCTGCAGTTAAATATTTTACCCCTTGTTCTCCCTTCATGATCTACAATAATAATCTGCTTTGTGTTGATATTTACTGCTGTGTTGCTGAAAGAGAAGTTGGGGTGCTTCACTGGATTGGAAAAGTTTAGCTAAATCAGAAAGCAGGTCTAATTAATAAGCAAGTTTGTTCTATATCTATAAATGGCTAAGTTGACTCGTGCATGCTTGATACATATAAAGCTCTCGCTGGCACCAATCGCACATGTGTGTTTCCATCTGTCATTGTCGATCGTGAATTTGGTTGACACTTCTATCATATAGAGAAAGGGCGAATAGTAATATTAAAATATTTATTCTAATTAATTTCCTTTCAATGTGCACGAATTCGTGCACTGGGCCACTACTAACAAATAAGATGATCCCAAATTAACCATCTATATAAACTATTCATCAGTAAAGTCAGATCTTCCATTCACCTTATACAGAAACAATTCAAGAGGCAAGAAACTCACCAAAGATAGTGTTTTCCTCAGTGTAGCCTTGAGAACAATCCAGTCGCAGCAAAGTACCATAGTTGAAGTCTTCTATAACCCCATCAAACTTCAAACAAAATGGCCTCCACTTCTAAAAAAGGCAAAAAAGATGCCTCACCTGAATAATCCACTGCAGACTAGCTGGACAGATCCCTGAAAAACAATGAAGGAAAGTGGAAACTGCATAGAGACAGGTAGGAAGGGCAGAGGCGAGAATGTGCTCCCCAGGCTCCCACAAACAGCAGCTAAAGTTCCAGAGAGATATCTCATCTATTGGGAGTTGCCACTAAAAACCCTGGGGTCTAAACTCCAAGCTGGGTCCCCCAGCAGAGAGCACCAGAACTGAAAAAAAGTGCCCACATAACATCAGGCTATGAAAAACAGTAGGGTTTTTGTCTGCCAAGGAGAGTCAGGCACCTTCTTAAAGGGCCAAAGCACAAAATTTTGTGTGCAGCCAGTAGAGGGAGGGCAGAGTGGACTGGAGCTACGTGAGCAGAAGCCAGGGATGGGGCACACCCCCCAGTTTCCTGTGCTGAGTCATTCTCTCACACTGTGGAGGACATCTTTCTCAGGCAGACCTTTGCTATCCAGGCAGTCTTTGCCTTGTGAGGGAATACAGTTACCCAACCATATTGAAAAACCCCTTGCTCCACACTGTGGAGTTTATGAGGCCCATTAAGAGACTGAGAATAACAATTAGCTCCAGGCAGAAGCAATTAACACATCCTGTTAGAAAACTTCTCACCCCACTTGTGGACCATTGCCTGAGGCTACCCAAGACTGACTCCAATCAGTTTGCAGGCAGAGGCAGGTCTAGCAGGCTTTGAGTCTTTGCCTAATCTAATTAGTCAGAAACAGTTTGATGCTGTCCTGCACTAGAGATTGAGAGGCGTAGCACATCTACCTAATAGACAGACAAAATGAGGAAATAAAAACAACCCCCAAAAAGGAAGAACAAGAGAATTCTCCAGAAGAGCTAAATGAAATAGAGATAAGAAATTTATCAGACATAGAGCTCAGAATAATGATGGCAAAGATGATCAACAGCATAAGAAAAGATATAATAACTGCAGAATGACATAGCAACAATAAAGAACATAGTGGAATGAAAACACAGCAGAATAGGGAAAGCTGAGGATCAGATAAGTGAAGTAGAAGATAGGGTAGAAAAAAAATCATGCAATCAGAGAAACAAAAAGAAAAAACAATTAAACAACAGTACAGCTTAAGGGAGCAGTGGATAACCATGAAACTTAACAGTATTCACATAATAAGTGGCGAGAAGGAAAGTGAGCAAGGAATAGAGAACATGTTTGAAGAAAAAAAGGCAGAAAACTTCCCTAATCTGGTGAAGGAAAAAGGAACACAAGTTCAGAAGGCACGTAGAGTCCCACGTAAGAAAACCTCTAACAGGCCCACGCCTAGACACATCATCAATTAAATACCAAAAATTAAAGACAAAGAGAATCTTAAAGACAGCGAGAGAAAAGCAATATCTATACTAATAAAAGCCTAGGTGGTCCTTGCGTGCAACGGCGTCACCAGATGGACACAAGATGGGCGCCACAAGATGGCCTCATGGCACAGTGGAGGCGGGGCCCAATGGCCGCTCCGTGTGTTGAGGCCTGGGGGTCCCGCGGCTCCGCACAGCGCGGAGGAGGCCGGTCCCGGCGTCTCTGCCGCATCGCGTGGAGGAGGCAGGTCCTGGCTGAGGAGGCGGGTCGTGGCAGGGGAGGACAGTTGTGGGCGATCAGGCTGGCACGGGAGGGCAGTTGTGGGTCATCAGGCCAGCAGGGGAGCAGTTAGGCATCAATCAGCCCAGCAAGGGAGCGGTTAGGGGGCGATCAAGCTGGCAGGCAGGCGAGCAATTAGGAGCCAATGGTCCCGGATTGTGAGAGGGATGTCCAACTGCCCCCAAGGGATCCCAGATTGGAGAGGGTGCAGACTGGACTGAGGGACACACCCCCGTGTATGAATTTTGTGCTCTGGGCCACTAGTGTTACCTATAAAGGAGCTCCCATAAGACTGACACCTGATTTCTCATAAGAAACTTTACAGGGCAGAAGGGAATGGCATAAAGTACTCAAGGTAATGAAAAGCAAGGATCTGAAACAAAGATTACTATATCTAGCAAGGCTATCATTCAAAATAGATGGTGACATAAAGAGCTTCCCAGACAAAAAAGGCTAAAGGAGTTTATCACCATCAAGTCAGAATTAAAAGTTTTGCTAAAGGGACTCCTATAATGAGAAGAAATAGAGAGAGAAACCTAGGCATACAGAATTAAAATGGCAAAAAATAAGTACCTCTTGATAATAATCTTAAATGTTGATGGATTAAATGCTCCAATCAAAAGACATAGGATAGCTGAATGGATAAAAAATATATAATACAACTATATGCTATCTACAAGAGACCCACCTCAGAACAAGACACATAAAGGATGAGAGTGAAGGGATAGAAAAAAATTTCCATGCAAATAGAAAATAAAAAATAGCTGGGGTAGCAATGCACTTATCTGACAAAATAGACTTCAAAACAAAGGCCATCACAAGAGACAACAAAGGTCACTATATAATACTAGAAGGATTGATCCAACAAGAGGATATAACCCTATTAAACATATATGCACCCAATGTAGGAGCACACAAATATATAAAACAACTTTTACAGGACTTTAAGGGAGAAACTGACAACAATAAAGTCATAGTAGGGGACTTTAAAACCTCACTGACTTTACTGGATAGATCTTCCAGACAAAAAATTAACAAGAAACAGTGACTCTAAAGGACACACTGGATCAGATGGATTTAATTGACATGTATAGAACATTTCACCCCAAAGCTGCAGAATACACATTCTTCTCAAGTGCACATGGATCATTCACAAAGATAGATCACATGTCAGAACTCAAAATAAGTCTCTACAAGTTCAAGAAAATTGAAATGATATCAAGCATCTTCTCAGAACACAGTGGAATGAAATGAGAAATCAACTACAGTAAAAATATCCAGAAATATTCATACACATGGTGGCTAAATAGCATGTTATTAAACAATAAATAGGTTACCAATGAGATCAAGAAAGAAATCAGAAACTTCCTGAAAACAAATGAAAATGAACATACAACACCCCCATATCTCTGGGACACAGCAAAAGCAATCTTGAGAGGAAATTTCATAGCACTACAAGCCTACATCAGAGAGAGAGAGAGAGAGAGAGAGAGAGAGAGAGAGAGAGAGAGAGAGAGAGAGAGAGAGAGAGAGAAATATTAAACTATTTAACCCTACAACTTAAATAACTAGAAAGAGGACAACAAGAAAAGCCCCAAGTAGAAGGAAGAAAATAATAAAGGTTAGAGCAGAGCCCTGCCTGTGTGGCTCAGCAGTTGAGCTTCGAGCCAGGAACCAAGAGTTTGCCAGTTCGGTTCCCAGTCAGGGAACATGCCTGGGTAGTGGGCTTGATCTCCAGTGGGGGACATACGGGAAGCAGCCGATTTATGATGTTCCTCTGTCATCAATGTTTCTATCTCTCTACCCCTCTCCCTCTTCCTCTCTCTCAAAATCAATTTAAAACATTTTTAAATATGTATTTTAAAAAAAGACTAAAGCACAAATAAATGACATAGAGACTAAAAAAAATTTTTTTTAAAAATCAATGAAACCAAGAACTGGTTCTTTGAAAGGATAAACAAGATTGATGAACTGCTAGCCAGACTCATCAAGAAACAAAGAGAGCCATAGCTGATCTGGCTCAGTGGACAGAGCATCGGCCTGTGGAATGAAGGCTCCCAGGTTCGATTCTTGTCAAGGGCACATGCCCGGGTTGCGGGCTCGATCCCCATTAGTGGGCGTGCAGGTGAAAATCAATCAATGATTTTCTCTCACCATTGATGTTTCTATATCTCTCCTCCTCTCTCTGAAATCAATAAAAATATATTTTTAAAAAATTTTAAAAAGATACAATGAGGACCCAAATAAATAAAATCAGAAATGAAAGTTGTGAAGTAACAACTGACACCACAGAAATACCAAGGCTTGTAAGAAAATACTCTGAATAATTATATGCCAACAAGCTGGACAATGTGGATGAAATGGACAAATTCCTAGAAAAATACAATCTCCAAAAACTGGATCAGGAAGATTCAGAAAACCTGAATGGGCCAATAGCAACTGAGGAAATAGAAGCAGTAATCAAGAAAACTCCCAGCAAACAAAAACGCTGGTCCTGATGGCTTCACAGGGCAGTTTTACCAAACATTCAAAGAACTAACACCTGTACTCCTCAAACTATTCCAAAAAAATTCAAGAGGAAGGAACACTTCAAAGCTCTTTTTATGAGGGAGACCAGCATTATCCTAATTCCAGAACCAGAAAAATACACTACAAAGAGAATTACAGGCTAATATCCCTGATGAACACAGATGCTAAAATCCTCAACAAGCCTGGCTGGTGTGGCTCACTGGTTGAGCATTGACCTATGAAACAGGAGGCCATAGTTCGATTCCTGGGCAGGGCACATGCAATAATTGTGGGTTCGATCCCCAGATATGCAGAAGGGAGCCAATCAATGATTCTCATTTTGTTGTTGTTGTTAATCCTCACCCAAGGATATTTTTCCTTTGATTTTTAGGGAGATTAGAAGAGATAGAAACCAATCAATGTGTCAAGGGCATGTGCCCTTGACAAGAGAGAAACATCAATGTGAGAGAAACACATTGACTGGTTGCCTCCTGCAAGAGCCCTGACCAGGGCCTGCAACCAAGGTACATTCCCTTGACCAGAATCAAACCCAGGACCCTTTGGACTGCAGGCTGACACTCTATCCACTGATAAAGTGAGCCAAATTGGCTGGGGCCAATGTTTCTCTTTCACCATTGATGTTCCTATCATTCTCTCCTTCTCCCTTCCTCTTTAAAATCAATAAAAATATTTAAATAATAAATAAAATCCTCAACAAAATATTAGCAAATCGGATCCATCAATATATTAAAAAGATCATATACCATGACCAAGTGGGGTTTAGTCCATAGACGCAGGATGGTATAATATTTACAAATCAATAAATGTGATACATCACATAAACAAAGATGCCTTATCTAACTAATGCAGGAGGCTAGTGAAGTCAGAACCACTTTCTCAGTAAGGAAAATAACCATAGTAAAAAAAGACTAGGTTTGAGCTGATTGCTTGTTTTTCTTTTTTAAACATATTTTTATTGATTTCAGAGAAGGGAGAGGGAGAGATAGAAACATCAATGATGAGAGAGAATCATTGATCGGCTGCCTCCTGCACACCCCCTAATGGGGATCAAGCCCACAACCCGGGCATGTGACCTTTAATGGAATTGAACCTGGGACCCTCAGTCCGCAGGCCAATGCTCTATCCACTGAGCCAAACTGGCTAGGGCTGATTGCTTGTTTCATTAGCAACAAATTTATATGCTACCTATTATGTCTTTAGACTGATATTTCCCAACATGAACAATAATTTTACCTGACAAAGTACTTAGATCCTTTACTACAGAACCAAAATTTGATTTCTTATTTTTAATAATCCTCACCTTAGGATATTTTTTCCATTGATTTTTTTTTTTTTTTTTTTTTTAGAGAGAGTGAAATGGAGGGGGAGAGACAGAGAAAAACATTGACATGAGAGAGACATATTAATTGGTTGCCTCCCACACGAGCCTCGACCAGGAACAGAGCCTCGAACAGCCTCAACTAGGAACCGGGGATTGAGCCTGCAACCAAGATACGTGCCCTTGACTGGAATCGAACCCAGGACCCTTTAGTCTGCAGGCCGACGCTATAGCCACTGAGCCAAACGGCTAGGGCAAAATAGAGTTTTTAGTTATTGGAGTTTTTAGTTATTGGCTAAATGACTATTCATCCCCACTGAAGCACAAATAAGACAAAGGAGGAGGGAATTTGG
Organism: Eptesicus fuscus; assembly: GCF_027574615.1. Classification (NCBI taxonomy): domain Eukaryota; kingdom Metazoa; phylum Chordata; class Mammalia; order Chiroptera; family Vespertilionidae; genus Eptesicus; species Eptesicus fuscus. Next base: position 62,768 of record NW_026557635.1, on the reverse strand, counting down.
CCCAAAGTCACAAAGTTAAATTGTAAGAAAGAAGTCTATTCAATAGAAGCAATTTTCCAAAGATCAGTTAACATCCTTATAAGAGTTAAAAGTTTATATTCTTCATCAGCCAAGAGCCTACTCTCAGAGAAATTTTTTTCCAATTATGAGTTACTAAAAGCCCAGTGTGCGAAATCGTGCAGCATCGGGTTTGTTTTGCTGCGCCCGCCGCCAGCTGCGGCGGGCCTCACGAGCTCATTTGTGCCTGGCTGGTAGAGCTGTAGGCTGCTCTGAACCGTTTGGCTCTTTCCCTTAGTAACAGCTTTGACCTTGGGCCTCAATTCCTCTCCCAGCCTGCGCCCTTCCCCTGTGCGCAGCCTCCCGCCACCACAGGTCGCGTGTGCCCCCGCCCCACCCCCCAGCAGGAACACCTCCGCTCGCCACCTGGGGACCCGCGCCGCGCTCCCCACCCCCGCCTGCCTGTCGCCCATCCCCTGCGCCTTCTTCACCCTACGACCCCTGGAGAGCCTGCGGAGAGCCAGCGCTGGGGGACTCCCCTGAGTCCCAGAGTCCCACCCCACTGGGCCAGTCCCTGTCAGCGCCCACGGGTATGCAGCATCAAGTCCCTGCCCACCCGCGGGTGCCTGGCAGCGTCGCAGCCCCGGCCACCCACACGCGCCCCACCCATCCACATACTGCGAGAGCCGCTGCTCATTTGGTCATGATGCCATAACAGCATCACGACAACAAGCCTTTTATGATATAGACAGTGCTCTATAAAAGTACAAGCTAATCAAGTAAACAATGAGAAACACAAATTTTAGCATGGCCTGTGATAATGTCAACTTAAATCCAGAGAATCCAAACACCTCCCTGTACCCTATTTGCCAATCTTCCTTCCAAGTATTCTGGTTATACTCACAGGTAAATTTATTCCTCCTCTCTTGAAAGGGCTGGGTGGTTAGGAATGAAATGACCAAGTCCAAAAGGTAGAAAAATAGACTCAATGAACATATAAAAAAACATAAACCAAGAAAACAGTCATTTCATAACTTACTTATTGGTTGATGACTACATAAGAGCCCTGATTCTTTATTTATTTTCCTTAAAACACTCCCCTCCAGTTTTAAATGTATAAAAATGTATTCATCATCAATAATTGTTGGTCAGATGCTAGGCAATATTTAAGAGAGAGAATTCTTACCTCTTTAGCTGATACTGATTTAAGTTCTTCTGGATCCAATATATCTATCCTGAGTTTCTCAAAATTTTTCCGAAATTCAGAATAGATTTGGTCATCCACTTTGGTGAGTTTCAGGAACTGTGGGTCAACTGATGAAATCAGCTGCCAGACAATAAGACAACATACATATGCTAGTCTCTAATTTACTACACTTCTATTCCCCCTTCCTCAAAAAACTTATGGTTTTCAGGGCAGAAGAGTTCATTAGGAAGTATATAAACAGCTTAGGTTTGAGATGAAATCATGAGATAGTTTTAAAGGGTCATAATACCCTACAGTCCATTTCACCAATTCAGATACTTTTGGCTTTGGCACTGCCTGGCTATTGCCCTCTGTGGTTCATCCATTCAGTCAACAAGTATTTATTAAGTGCCTACTATGGGCCCAGCACCCTTTTCTCAGTTAGCAACAGAAATATGGGAAAAGAAGCTCACCTCCTCATTGTCAAGACAAAATTCACTTCCACACCCCTGTTCTCTGTAGGTAAGATCTTATAGTAATAAAAATTATCTCCAAAACACAATTGTTTAAATTGCTGAGAATAGTGATTAGCAGAAAATCAAACAGTACATGTTTAATTCTGCTTAATAATGATGACAGACAACTCACCTTGTAGTAGACTTCAGCATGCTGCATTGCTCTCATGGCCCATGCCATTTCAATATCAGGCTGCAAAGGAGTAAAAAATGACAGGTCAGGGACATTAAAAATAGCGTCAAAGTAAGTAGATGCTGCACGAACATGCTCCCAGGGCCAAATGGAAATTACAACTAAAATACAGAAAAACTTCCTGAATAATCACCAGAAGATTCACTAGAGAGAACCCTGATAACCAAAGATGGAAAGTAGAGACTGCATAAAGACTGAGAGGAGGGGCGGAGGCACAAAAGGGCTGGCCAGGCTTCCACAGACAGCAACTAAAGTTCTGGAGAGATATCTCAGCTGTGGGGGGATGCCACTGAGAACTCTGGGGTCTAATCCCCAAGCTGGGCCCCCAAGCAGAGAGCACCAGAACTGAGAAGGATACCCACATAACACCTGGCTTTGAAAAGCAGCAGGGTTGCTGTCTGCCAGGGAGAGACAGTTGGAAATGCAGGTCCTCTCTACAAGGGCCAATGCACAAAATTTCCTGTGGACACTCACCTGTGCTGTGGCAGAGGGAGGGCAGAGTGGACTGGAGCTGTGTAAGCAGAAGTCAGGATAGGAGGCTCTGAGGTTAGAGCTTAGAAAGCAGACACCCCGTTTCCTGTGCCAAGTCATTCGCTCATGCTGCAGAGATCATCTTTCTCATGCAGACATTTGCTATACAGGCAACCTTGCCTGGGGGGAAGGCAGTTGATCCACCTATTGGAAAACACCCCCTCTCTCCCCGCAGTGCAAAGTTGCTCAGGCCCATTAAGAGACTGAGAATAGAGACTCGGAGAGGAACCAAGATGGCGGCATAGTTAAGCAGCTAATCTGCTGCCTCACACAACAATTTCGAGGGTACAACTAAGGGACAGAGCATCTACCACCCAGAACCACGGGAAAGCTGGCTGAGTGGAAGATTTACAACTAGGAAAAGAAAGGAACACAAACGCTGGGGAGCTGAGGTACGGAGGCGCGCGAATCGGGCTGGCAGCGGGTGACTGGGCGCGCGGTTTTTCTTCAACCCGCAGGGAGACAAGCTCCCAATCGCTCTGAAATCCAGTTTCTGGGGACACTCGGGGGACCCAGACACCTACGGGGAGAGGCTGGACTCTCGGCCATCGGGTCGGAAAGTGAGAGTGACTTTTTTGCAGTGGTGTGCCCAGCAATCATTGTTTACTGCGCTGGAGCGCGGGGCGCAGGGACTTGAAACAGGAAAGGCAGAGACGGCTGACGCCAGCCATCGCCGTTGGCCACGCCCCAGCCTAGTGACGCCCTGAGACCCCGCCCCGCCCTGAGGCCCCGCCCCGCACATTCTAAAAACCCGTCCCGGCTCCACACAGCGGCTTTTGCATATAAATGGCCTGTTCTGTGGCAGCTTAACCAAAATTAACTACAGCTCCAGTCAGACTGCTCCAAAACCACCCAAGCAAAGGAGGAGAAAACTAGTTCTTGCTGTAGCTCCTACTGAGGGACACACAGTACACAAGGGTACACCAAGAGTGTCCACCTCAAGTAACTGGGAGGCTGACCCGTTGAACCAATAGGACACCTAGTACACAAAGCTACCCTACCAACTCAGGGAAGCAGAGAATATGAGAAGGCAAGGAAACAGATCACAAACCAAAGAAATGGAGGAGAACAAGCGACTGGACATAGAGTTCAAAACCACAGTTATAAGGTTTTTCAAGAATATCATGGAAAAGGCCGATAAATTCAATGAGACCCTTGAGGATATGAAAAAGGACCAACTAGAAATTAAACATACACTAACTGAGATAAAAAATATTATACAGAGACCCAAAAGCAGACTAGAGGATTGCAAGAATCAACTCAAAGATTTGGAATACAAAGAGGCAAAGGACACTCCTCCAGAGAAGCATGAAGAGAAGAGAATTCAGAAAGTTGAAGACAGTGTAAGAAGCCTCTGGGACAACTTCAAGCGAACCAACATCAGAATTATGGGGGTACCAGAAGAAGAGAGAGAGCAAGATGCTGAAAACCTATTTGAAGAAATAATGAACGAAAACTTCCCCCACCTGATGAAAGAAATAGACTTACAAGTCCAGGAAGCGCACAGAACCCCAAACAAAAGGAATCCAAAGAGGACCACACCAAGACACATCATAATTAAAATGCCAAGAGCAAAAGACAAAGAGAGAATCTTACAAGCAGCAAGAGAAAAACAGTTCGTTACCTACAAGGGAGCTCCCATACGATTATCAGCTAATTTCTCAACAGAAACCATGCAGGCCAGACGGGAGTGGCAAGAAATATTCAAAGTGATGAATAGCAGGAACCTACAACCAAGACTACTATACCCAGCAAAGTTATCATTCAGAATTGAAGGGCAGATAAAGAGCTTCACAGATAAGAAAAAGCTAAAGGAGTTTATCACCACCAAACCAGTATTATATGAAATGCTGAAAGGTATTCTTTAAAAAGAGGAAAAAGAAGAAAGATAAAAATTATGAACAACAATACATATCTATCAACAAGTGAATCTAAAAGTCAAGTGAATTAACAATCTGAGGAACAGAATAAACTGGTGAACTTAATAGAACCAGAGGCATAGAATGGGAGTGGATTGATAATTCTCAGGGGGAAAGGGGTGTCTGTGTGGAGAGTATGGGAAGAGACTGGACAAAAATCATACACCTATGGATAAGGACAGCGGGGGGGAGGTAGGGGCAGAGGGGGGTGGGAACTGGGTGGTGGGGAGATATGTGGGGAAAAAGGAGAAACAATTGTAATCTGAACAATAAAGATTTATTAAAAAAAAAAAATGAAAAAAAAAAGAGACTGAGAATAAGTTAGTCTCCAGACAGAAGCAACTGCTGTACCCTGTTGAAAAAAAATTCTTGCCAAGCCTGTGGATGATTGCCTGGGGGCAATCAAGACAAAATCCTATCAGTCTGTAGACAGAGGCAGTTTCTGGAGGCTATAAGTCTGTCTGATCTAACTAGTCAGAAACAACGTTTGACACTGTCCTGTACCAGATTTTGAGAGACTTCACAAATCTACTTAATACAGAGTCACATGCCCAAACAAGCAGTCAAAATGAGAAGATAAAGAAACAACCCCCAAATGAAAGAACAAGAGAATTCTCAAGAAGAAGAGCAAAATACAATGTAGATAAGAAATTTATCTCATCCCTGCCGAAACCGGTTTGGCTCAGTGGATAGAGCATCGGCCTGCGGACTGAAAGGTCCCAGGTTCGATTCCGGTCAAGGGCATGTACCTTGGTTGCGGGCACATCCCCAGTAGGGGTTGTGCAAGAGGCAGCTGATCGGTGTTTCTCTATTATCGATGTTTCTAACTCTCTATCCCTCTCCCTTCCTCTCTGTAAAAAATCAATAAAATATATTTTTTTAAAAAAGAAATTTATCTCATCCCTAGCCGGTTTGGCTCAGTGGATAGAGTGTCAGCCTGCAGAATGAGGGTCCTGGGTTAGATTGTGGTTAAGGCCACATGCCCAGGAAATGGGCTCAATCCCCAGTAAAAGGAGTGCTGGAGGCAGCCAATCAATGATTCTCTCTCATCACTGATGTTTTTATCTCTCTCCCTCTCCCTTCCTCTATGAAATGAATAAAAGTATACTAAAAAAAAAGAAATTATCTCATACAGAGTTCAAAATAATGATGATAAAGATGCTCAACAACATGAGGAAAGATATAGTATCTATGAAAACAAAAATAAAGAATGACATAGCACAAATACAGAACACATTGGAAGGACTACACAGCAGATTAGGGGAAGCTGAGGATCAAATCAGTGAATTAGAAGACAGAGTTGAAAATATCACTCAATCAGAAAACCAGAAAAAGAAACAATTAAAAAACAGGAGGACAGCTTAAGGGAGATGTGGGACAATGTGAAACATAACAATATAAGAATAGCAGGTGTGCCAGAAGAGGCAAAAAGGGAGAAAGGCATAGAGAAGGTGTTTGAAGAATAATGGAAGAAAATTTCCCTGATACAGGAAAATGTCACACAAGTTCAGGAGGCACAGAGAACCCCAAACAAGCCCACACCCAGACACATCATAATTAAAAAGCCAAAAATTAAAGACAAAGAGAGAATCTTAAAGGCAACAAGAGAAAAGCAAACGATTACCTACAAAGGAGCTCCAATAAGGCTGACACCTGACATCTCATCAGAAATCCTACAGGCCAAAAAATAATAACATGAAAGCAAGTCTCTAAAACCAAGATTACTATATCCAGGAAGGCTATTATTCAAAATAGATGGTCAAATAAAGAACTTCCTGGACAAAAAAAAAGGCTAAAGGAGTACATCATCACCAAGCCAACATTATAAGAAAGGCTCTTGGAGGAACCAAGATGGCAGCATAGGTAAACTCCTGTACTTGCTGCCTCCCACAACCATATCAAAATTACAACTAAAATATAGAACCGCAGGAAAGCTGGCTGAGTGGAAGTACTACAAATAGAGAGGTAAAGAAGAAAATGCAATGAGACTCGTAGCAGGTGCAGAGACGCAGCATGGGCTGGTCCATCACCCAGGTGTGACGCTTTTTAATTGGGAGGGAGATTGCCTCTGCAGAGGCTGCCTGGAGGAGCAAGGAGTCCCAGCCCCAAACCAGGAAACGCCAGCACAGAGACCACACCATCTTGAAGAACAGAACTGCTTGAGACTAGAATCCTAGCCTTGCCACTACCTAATCTGTTCTCAGTCGTAAATGGGAACCCTATAGCCACTCGGGTAAAAGACCTGCGACCACAGCTGTAGACTCACAGACACCTAGACTCCAGGCACCCCAGCCGCAGATTTCTGTGAGTCACAGAGCCAATCCCCCTCCCCGCGGGCCCACGGCAGTGGCATAGGAACTGTAAGACCCTCTCCACGCAAACAGGCCTCCTGCCCACACACAGCTGCAATAGTTCTACCTGAATTTGAGCCTGGGCACGTCATCTTGGGGAGTTTGTTTCCCGCGACCAGACCCCATGCCCACACAGGGTGGCTGCACTGAATTTGAGCCTCGGTGCATGGACACGGGGAGTTTGTCTCCCACAGTGCACACCCACGTTACCAGACCCCGCGCCCACACAGGAAGCTGCACTGAATTTGAGCCTGGGAGCTCGAACTCAGGGAGTTTGTTTCCCACGACCAACCCCACAGGGCGACAGTGCCACCTAACTTCAATTCAGGGAAAGCACACACGGAAGGCTGTTTTCCTCAGAACAGGAGTGGACCTCCTGCTGACACAGGGCGACTGGGCAACCCGGTCCCGCAAGCATCAGGAACCCTGATTATCTTCGCGAGAGGCAGAACTGAGCACCAACAACTTGCTGTTTCTCATCCTGCGCGCCTGGGATACCTGATTCCCAGTGTATTCACACTAAGAGCCAGTGACTCCAATTCTTGGCGCATGTGCACACAGGGACCCTGATTCTTGGCGGGAGACTGCACCAAGCAACAGACACTCTGATACTCGATTCTTGGGGTGGGCACAGGGGGTCTCTGACCCCTGACATGCGCTAGGGGACTCTGAGTTTGGGCATGTGCGAGTAGGGTCTCTGCTTCTGCATGGCACAGGAGGGGTCCCTGATTCTAGGTGCACACACGAAGCCACAAAAGCACTGGTGACTCTGATCCTGAGCGAGCCTGGCTCCCACCAACCCATGATAGCCACACATCTTGGGGTGGTAGTTCTTCAGTGACACTCGGGGGGTGCGAAGCTCCCAATGCATACAACATTGATCCCCACAACTCAACATTTGAACCTTCTGGTGACAGAATAGGGAGACAATAAAATAATCCCCGGAGGAAAGAAAAGGAGGCATTGCCAAGAAAGGAAAAAAGTGAAACCGAGGCATGCAAAATGACAGAAAAAAATTCAGAGTAATGGTCACGCAGTTCATACACTGGATGGACGAGAAAATCAACAACCTATGCAAAATCCAGGAAGAAATAAAAAGTGATATACCTACAATCAAAAACACCATGGAAGGTTTCAACAGCAAACTAGAAAAATCAGAGGAATGAATTAGTGAGTTAGAATATAAGGTACAGAAACAAGCCAAATCTGAACAGCAACTGGAAAAAAAATTTTAAAAACAGGAGGAGAGCTAAGGGAGGTTTGGGACAATGCAAAACAAAGGAAGATACGTACAATAAGGCTGACAAAAGGACAAGAAGAGCAGCAAGGATTAGAAAATCTATTTGAAGAAATAATGACAGAAAATTTCCCTGATATGGGGAAGAAAATGTTACAAAAGTACAGAGAGTCCCAAGCAAGATGATACCAAAAGACCCACACAAAGACACGTCATAATTACAATGGCAAATGTTAACAACAAAGAGAGAATATTAAAGGCTCCAAGAGAGAGACAGAGAGTTACCTACAAAGGAGCCCCCATCAGATTATCAAATGACTTCTCAAAAGAAACACATCAAGCTAGAAGGGAATGGAAGGAGGTATACAAAGTGAGGCAAAGCAAAGGACTGAATCCAAGAATCCAGCAAGAGTATCAATCAAAATTGAAGGGGAAATCAGGAGCTTAACACACAAAAAAAGACTAAGGGAATTTATCACTACCAAGCCAGCAATGAAAGAAATGCTAAAGGGAATGCTGTAAAAAGAAGAAATAGAAAGGGAGGAAGGAAGACAGGCATGAAATACAGAAATGGCTACAAACAAGTTCGTATCACTAATAGCATTAAACGTAAATGGATTAAATGCTCCAAACAAAAGACATCAAGTGAGTAAAGGGATAAGAAAACATGACCCATATATATGCTGTCTACAGGAGATCCACCTCAGAACAAGGGACTCACACAGACTGAAAGTGAAGGGATGGAAAAAAATCTATCAGGCAAATGGAAATGAAAAAAAAAAAAAAGCTGGGGTAGCAATACTTATATCTGACAAAATAAACCTCAAAGTGAAGACTATAACAAGAGACAAGAAAGGCCACTTAATAATTCAAAGGGAACGGTACAACAAGAGGATATGACTCTGGTAAATATATATGCACCCCATGCAGGAGCACCCAAATACATAAAAAAAACTTCTAGAAGATATCAGGGGTGAGATTGAAAGCAACACAATCAGAATAGGAGACTTTAATACCCAATTAACATCACTGGATAAATCCTCTAGACAAAAAATTAGCAAAGAAACATCATTCCTAAACAACTCACTAGAACGGATGGACTTAATCTACATCTTTAGAACATTCCAACCGAGACTACAGAATATACATTCTTCTCAAGCGCATGTGGGACATTTTCAAAGACAGACCACATATTGGGACACAGGCAAAGTCTCTCCAAACTCAAGGGGACTGAAATTATATCAAGCATCTTCTCAGATAACAATGGCATAAAATTAGAAATCGACTATAGTAAAAACAATCAAAACAAGTCAAACACTTGGAGGCTGAATAGCACACTATTAAACAATGAGGGGGTTACCAAAGACATCAAAGAAGAAATAAAACACATCCTGGAAACAAAAAACAATGAAAACACTACAATCCAAAATCATTGAGCCACAATGAAAAGAGTACTGAAAGGGAAGTTTATAGCATTACAGGACAACCTCAAAAAAAAAAAAAAAAGAAAAGAAAACTGATAATAAAACATCTAACTCTGCAACTTGAAGAATTAGAAAGGGAGCAACAAGAAAAGCCTAGAGTGAGCACAAGGAAGGAAAAACTAAGATCAGAGCAAAAATAAAGGACATGAGAAAAAAAATACAAAATATCAATGAAACTAACAAGAGCTGCTTCTTTGAAAGGATAAACAAGATTGATGAACCTCTAGCCAGGTTCACCAAGAAGCAAAGAGAGAGGACCCAAAGAAACAAAATCAGAAACAAAAGAGGTGAAATAACAAGACCCCAGAGAAATATGAAAAATCATAAAAAAGAAAAATACTATAAGCAACTCTACTCCAACAAACTGGTAAACCTAGAAGAAATGGACATATTACTAAAAAAATACAACCTTCCAAAACACAACCATGAAGAAAAAAAAAATCTGAATAGGCCAATAACTATGGAGAAAAATTAAGCAGTAAACAAAAAACTTCCAACAAACGAAGGCCTGGACCAGACGGCTTTACAGGGGAGTTTTATAAAACATTCAAAGAAAAAATAGCCGAAAGCGATTTGGCTCAGTTGATAGAGCGTCGGCCTGCGGACTGAAAGGTCCCAGGTTAGATTCCGGTCAAGGGCATGTACATTGGTTGCGGGCACATCCCCGGTGCGGGGTGTGCAGGAGGCAGCTGATCAATGTTTCTCTCTCATCAATGTTTCTAGCTCTCTATCCCTCTCTCTTCCTCTCTGTAAAAAATCAATAAAATATATAAAAAATAAAAATAAAATAAAACCTATCTTCCTCAGACTATTCAAAAAAAATTCAAGAAGGAGCACTTCCAAGCTCTTTCTACAAAGCCAACATTACCCTAATCCCAAAACCAGATAAAGACAACACAATGAAAGAGAATTACAGGCCAATATCCCTCGTGAACATAGACGCCAAAATCCTCAAAAAAATTCTAGCAAATCGAATCCAGCTATACATTAAAAGGTTCATACACCATGACCAAGTGGAATTTATCCCAGGGATGCAAGGATGGTACAATATCCACAAATCAATAAATGTGATACACCATATAAACAAACAGAGATAAAAAACCATATAATCATATCCATTGATGCAGAAAAAGCATTTGACAAAATGCAACACCAATTCTTGATAAAAACCCTCAAAAAGGTAAGAATAGAAGGATCATACCTCAACATAATAAAAGCCATATATGACAAACCCACAGCCAACATCATACTCAATGGACAAAAACTAAAACCATTTCCCTAAGAACAAGAACAAGACAGGGATGCCCACTCTCACCACTCCTGTTCGACATAGTACTGGAAGTATTAACCATTGCAATCAGACAAGAAGAAGAAGAAGAAACAAAAGGCATCCAAACTGAAAAGGAAGAAGTAAAACTGTCCTTATTTTCAGATGACATGATATTCTACAAAGAAAAACCCAAAGATTCCATCAAAAAACTACTAAACCTGACTGACCGGGCAGCACCGACAGGGGCTGGGTCCCCTCCCGGAGCTGCGGGCTCACCGGGCGCCTCGCCATCTTGCAATGAAAGGAGGATTTTATTGGAAACCTGACTTTCCGTGACAACTGCAAACACTGAACGGCTGCGAGCACCAGACCACTGGTCCCCTATCGGCGCAAACATTCGGATTCAAAGGAACTCTTCACTGCACCACGGAAAGGTCAGATTTCGCCTGAAATAAGGTGTGGTTTCTAATTCCCGCGGTGGGTGAGGGAAGCGCTGGGTGAGGGAAGCAAGGCAGCCGCAGCCGCAGGACCGGAAGGAACCGGGAGGTCTGTGCCTAGAAAAACCGGCGGCAGTTGGAACTGCCGTGATCCGTGAATGTGGAGGGGGGTCTTCTGAGCTGCTAACAGAAGTGACCTCTTGAAAGCAACTCATTTTAATCTGACGAGGAGGGTCAGACTAAGAATTTTCAAAGGAGTGCAGGATCCTTAGTCTGACGCACAGACCCACTGTCCACACACTTGGGCTCTTTCCGACTCTGATTGCTAAGCCCAATACATAGGAAAACCCAGGTGGAAAGGCCCTGAAAGACTGCAGGGGGAAGTTGTTTTTTCGGAACCTTGGGAGCAGAGCTGGGTGTGACCATCGGAGAGGCAGCTCTGAGGCGCACACCTCCACAAACCTGTAGTGAGTGCCATAGAGGGGAAAAAAAAAAAAAAGCTAGAGAGGCCCGGAAGTCAATTCAGAAACACTGCCACCCAGGGGCTGAAACGCTAATTGTCTCTGGTGTAATAAAAAATAAATACGAGAAATTAAGACATGGCCGGCTTAAAAAGCAGGACTGGTTTCCAACACTGAGGAGCCGTGGAATGAAGCTGAACTGAAATACCGCCCAGACTGGGAAACAGGCGTACCAAACAGAATAATAGAGGAAGTGAATGACAGCTGCTACTGCACATTTTAGTCTTCCTATTTTTTAATTTTAAATTCTTTTTTAAATTTTTTTAATTTTTTATTCTCATTTTTTTTATTTTCATTTTTTGCATCTTTTACTTAAGAAACTAAATTTTTTTCTTTTTCCTCACTCGATTTTCACCTTTTTAATTATTACATTTTTATTTTCAATCAGCATTATTATTACTATTATTTTACTTGTTTTTTTTTTAATTTCATTTGATTTTCTCTTTCTTTTATTTTTGGATTAGTGTCCTACATTCTATTTGCATCTTTCCCTTACAATCGTTTTACCCTATCTCAAAGCTAACATTATGCCATCACTCTCCTCCTAACCTTTCCCCTTTTGGTCTCCTGTTTATCTTAACCCTTTCTGGCTTTAGATTTTCCCTACTTTTTCAGTTTACACTCTGCTAAAAGTTCACCCTACTTATATATCTAATTCCCAACCTCCTGCTCCAAATCCATACAAACCTCTCTCTACGCTACCTTAAAAAAATTATTTTTCTCTCTGGCCTATTGTTGTTGTTTGCTTGAATGTTGATTAGATTGAACTTTTATGCTTTTTTATGAGATTGTTTTGATTATTCTTTTTGTTTGTTTGGTCGGTTCTGTTGTTTGCTTTGTTTTTGTTTGTTTTTTACTGTTGTTTTCCCTTGCCTCACTTGATATTAGCTGGTGTTGCAGTTTGTATTAATCTCCAGGCTCGTGTTGCTGGAATTTGCTGGGAATAGTGGTTGTTCTAGTGGAGTTTACTCCCCATATATGTAGTTTGTTCCCCTTTTCTCTCTTAGTATCGTTCTTGTCTCTCTTACTTTTTTTCCTTTTCTTTTTCTTTTCTTTTTTTTTTTCGTTCTTTCTTCTCTTTCCCAAGTTCAGATTCACACTTTTTTTTGTTGTTCTTTCTTTTTACTCTCCCTCTTCCACTCCTATTCCCTAATTTGTCTTTCTCTGGTGGTTACCTTTATTGGAGGTTATTAATATCATGAATACAATTCTGTTCAGTGCCTTGTCTGTTGTGTCTGGTTGTGTTGTATTTTGTACCTTTAAATCAACGCCAGAGAGAGAGATCTATATAACCAGACATCCAGAGAAGAGAGACCATGAGGAGACAAAGAAATAGCCCCACAGGAAAAAGCAGGCATCACCAGAAAAGGAAGTAAACTATTTAGAGGCAAACAACCTATCAGAGAAAGAATTCAGAGAAATGGTCATAAGGTGGCTGAAAAGGATGGAAGACAAATTCGACAATATGAGTAAGAACCAAGAAGAAATGAAGAACCAAGAAGAAATGAAAAATGACATCGCTGCTATAAAGAACTCAATAGAAAGCATCAAGAGTAGACTAGAAGAAGCAGAGGACCGCATAAGTGAGCTAGAAGACAAGATGGAAAAAAATACCCAATTACAACAGCTTCTAGAAACAAAAATTAGAAAGACTGAAGAGAGCCTAAGGGAACTTCGGGACAACACAAAACAAAACAACAGCAGGATAATAGGGGTGCCAGAAGGAAAGGAAACTGAGCAAGGAATAGAACACCTGTTCAAAGAAATAATAACAGAAAACTTCCCTGATATAGGGAAGAAAAAACCCACACAAATCCAAGAAGCTCACAGAGTTCCAAGCAAAATGAACCCCAAAAGACCGACGCCAAGGCACATTATAATTAAGTTGGCAAACACCAACGACAAAGTAAGAATCTTAAAAGCGGCCAGAGAGAGACAGACAGTTACATACAAAGGAAACCCCATCAGACTAGCAACTGATTTCTCAACAGAAACTCATCAGGCCAGAAGGGAATGGAATGAAATACACAAAGTCATGCAAAGGAAGGGTCTAAATCCAAGAATACTGTACCCAGCAAGGCTATCAATCAAAATTGAAGGTGAAATCAGGAGCTTCACAGACAAGAAAGGACTAAGGGAGTTTATCACCACCAAACCAGCAATGAAAGAAATGCTAAAGGGTCTGCTGTAAAAAATAAAAAAAGAAAGAAATAGGAAGCAATGAAGGAACACTGGGGTATAGAATAAAAATGGCGTCAAATAAGTACCTATCAATAATAACTTTAAATGTAAATGGATTGAATGCCCCAATCAAAAGACACAGGGTAACAGACTGGATAAGAAAACAAAACCCAGATATCTGCTGATTACAGGAAACCCACCTCAAAAAAAAGGATGCATACAGACTGAGAGTAAAGGGCTTGAAAAAGGTTTTCCAGGCGAATGGAAATGAAAAAAAAGCTGGGGTAGCAATACTTATATCTGACAAATTAGATCTCAAAGTGAAGGACATAACAAGAGATAATGAAGGCCACTTCATAATACTAAAGGGAGAAATCCAACAAGAAGAAATAACTCTGGTAAACATATACGCACCCAATACAGGAGCACCAAGATACATTAAAAAACTCCTGGAAGATATCAAAGGAGAGATTGACAGCAATACAATCATAGTAGGAGACTTCAATACCCCACTATCACCATTGGACAAATCCTCTAAACAAAAAATCAGCAAAGAAACATCAATCCTAAATGACTCACTAGAACAGATGGAATTAATCGACACCTTCATAACATTTCACCCCAAAGCCACAGAATATACATTCTTCTCAAGTGCACATGGGTCATTTTAAAAGATAGACCATATGTTAGGACATAGGCAAAGTCTCTCCAAATTCAAGAAGATAGAAAACATATCAAGTATCTTCTCAGATCACAGTGGCATAAAACTGGAAATCAACTACAATAAAAACAACCCAAAGAAATCAAACACTTGGAGACTAAACAGCATGCTATTAAACCATGACTGGGTTACCAAAGACATCAAGGAAGAAATAAAAAACATCATGGCAACAAATGACAATGAAAACAAAACAATCCAAAATCTATGGGACACAGCGAAAGCAGTCCTGAGAGGGAAGTTCATAGCTCTACAAGCCTACTGCAAAAAACAAGAAACAATGGTAATAAATTACCTAACCCAACAACTCAAAGAGTTAGAGAGAGAGCAACAAGATAAGCCCAGTGTAAGCAGAAGGAAAGAAATAATAAAGATCAGAGCGGAGATAAACGACATAGAGACCAAAGAAACAATACAAAAGATCAACAAAACCAAGAGCTGGTTCTTTGAAAGGATAAACAAGATTGATGAACCTCTAGCCAGGCTCACCAAGAAGGAAAGAGAGAGGACCCAAATAAACAAAATCAGAAATCAAAGAGGTGAAATAACTACCGATCCCACTGAAATACAAAGGATTGTTCAAAAATACTACGAATAACTCTATTCCAACAAACTGGACAACCTGCAGGAAATGGACATATTTCTAGGAAAATATAACCTTCCAAAAGTCAATCACGATGAATCTAAACAGTTCAACATGCCAATAACTATGGAAGAAATTGAAGTAGTCATCAAAAAGCTTCCAGCAAACAAAAGCCCGGGGCCAGACGACTTCACAGGAGAGTTTTACCAAACATTTAAGGAAGAACTAAAACCTATCCTCCGACTATTCCAAAAAATTCAAAAGGAAGGAACACTTCCAAACTCACCAATCTTTTTTCAGGCTCAATCTCCTCTTCTGAAAATTGAGGATAATAACAAAGGCTGCCTACCTCCAAGGCTATCATGAGGATCAGACTAGTTAATGTATGTTGAAACTGCTTTGTAAACTGTACTCTGTGATTATGAAGAAATCAATACTAAAGATGCTGGTGTTTAAAAATCCCCAAAGATAGAAATCTGCTTATGCATTATATCCACACACAAAATTTTCAGTGTAGATTCTTGGCCTGGAGTTCCATGTCGAATGAGTTCAGAAAAGCAATAAGACTTCATCCTCAGAAGAGGTGGGATTTCAGGTGCTTAATGGTTGGAGGCTGGACTCCTGGTGAAGGAGAGGGTGAGGGAGAAAGTGCAGGCCTCAAAGTCAGATGATCACATGGCCTGCACAGACGTGTCTGAGATGAAAACTGAGTGTTTGCTGAGGTTTATAGAGTTAATTCTTAGTGCCTTGCCTTGAGGGAGATGACCATATGACTATCAAAAAGGACAACCATGATAGTATCCATAAGCATTTATTGAATATCAATGGACGGCTGAAGGAATATAAAGATGAAACGAACCAAAGGCCCTGTGTTGCTGTTAAAGAGTATTGACAAAGTAGTTGGCAAGGTCCAAGGAATGGACAGAGAGGAAAATTCAGGTTAACAGAGGTCAACTGAAGAATGACTGCCACGTGCCCCTGAGTCCGGATGAAGCCGTGCCCCTGGGTCCGGCTGAGACCAAACCAGAGGAAGTCGGACCTCGTTACCACCATTTGTCCACCATCTAGAGCTGAGGGGTCAGTGCTGACATGTACACATAAGGAACTGGTGGACATTGAAATTGGGTCTCTAAAGAACTGTTGGTCCAGAAAGAAACTCACTACAGACTGATTCATTTGCCTGTCAGCATAACTATTATTGCTCGTCTCACATTCAGTTCTTATAAGTATATCTCTAGTGACACATGATCTCGCTCATCTAGGGGAAATGATGAACAACATAGACTGATGAACAAGAACAGAACCAGAAACAAGGAGGCATCGATTGGACTATCGGACCTCAGAGGGAGGATAGAGGAGGTTGGGGGGAGGGGGGAGAGATCAACCAAAGGACTTGTGTGCATGCATATGAGCCTATCCAACGGTTAAGTTCAACAGGGGGTTGGGGCATCCGGGGGGAGGGGTGTGGGATGGGAATGGGGGGATGAGGACAAATATGTGACACCTTAATCAATAAAGAAATAAAAAAAAAAAAGAAAGAACTCTCCAAAAATTCATCTGGAATAAAAATACCCCGAATACCTGCAGCAATCCTGAGAAAGAAGAACAAAGTAGGTGGGATCTCAATACCAAATTTCAAGCTGTATTACAAAGCCACTGTTCTTAAAACAGCCTGGTACGGGCACAAGAACAAACACATTGATCAATGGAACAGAATAGAGAACCCAGAGGCATGAACATACAATGGAGTGAAGACAGTCTCTTCAACAAATGGTGTTGAAAAAATTGGACAGATACATGCAAAAAAATGAAACTAGATCACCAACTTTCACCATACACAAAAAATAAACTCAAAATGGATAAAGGACTTAAACATAAGCCTGGAAACCATAAAAATACTAGAGGAATCCACAGGCAGCAAAATCTCAGACAAATGCCTAAAGAACTTCTTCACTGATACTGCTCTTAGGGCAATGGAAGCGAAAGAGAAAATAAACAAATGGGACTACATCAAAATAAAAAGCTTTTGTACAGCAAAGGAAACCATCAATAAAACAACAAGAAAGCCCACTGCAAGTGAGAACATATTTGCCAATGATATCAACGATAAGGGTTTAATCTCCAACATTTACAGAAAACTCATACAATTTAACAAAAAGAAGATAAACAACCCAATGAAAAAATGGGCAACTGATCTAAATAGACACTTTTCAAAAGAAGACAGAAGGAAGGCCAAGAGACACATGAAAACATGCTCAAAGTCACTAATCATCAGAGATGCAAATCAAAACAATGCGGTACCATCTCACACCTATCAGAATGGCTATCATCAACAAATCAACAAACAGCAAGTGTTGGCGAGGATGCAGAGAAAAAGGAACTCTTTTTGCACTGCTGGTGGGAATGCAGACTGGTACAGCCACTGTGGAGAACAGTACGGAGTTTCCTCAAAAAACTAAAAATGGAACTCCCATTTGACCCAGTGATCTCACTCCTAGGAATATATCCCAAGAAACTAGAAACACGAATCAGAAAGAATATATGTACCCCTATGTTTACAGCAGCATAATTCACCATAGCTAAGATTTGGAAACAACCCAAATGCCCATCAGCAGATGAGTGAATTAAAAAACTGTGGTATATCTACAAAATGGAATACTATTCTGCAGTAAAAAAGGAGCTCCTACCATTAGCAACAACATGGATGGTGATGGAGAGCATTATGCTAAGTGAAATAAGCCAGGCAGAGAAAGATAAATATCACATGATCTTACTCATTTGTGGAATATAATGAACGGCATACACTGATGAACAAGAACAGATCCAGAGACTGAGAAATGTCGATCAGAACCTCAAACCTCAGGGAAGGAGGGGATCGGTAGGAGAAAGGGGGAGAGATCAACCAAGGGACTTGTGTACATGCAATGAGCCTAATCAATGGACACAGACAACAGGGTGGTGGGGCACGAATTGGGGATGGGGAGTAATGGGGGAATAAGGACACATATAAAAAATCATAATCATAATAAAAATAAAAAATTTAAAAAATAAAAAAGAAATTGTGAGGTAACCAGAACCCCAAGGATGCCTGAGAACATCTTTCTTACCATGCTAGCAGTCATCAGTTGTATGGTAATATTACCTGGGGCAAATGGGGAAGTATTTTGGACTTATGTTCCTGACCCTTCATGGGTAAGAGCCCTTACGTGGGCTGATCCCCCTCCTAATGTAGTCACCAATAATACCAAACACCTTGGTCATCCAGGAGGACCATGGGTGGCACAAGGATGTATAATTAAATAGGGGTCTCCACCCAGCTTCCCTTTTGTATGACACAAAATCAAACCATTGCTCCTTTGTATGTAAAATTAAAGAGGTTTTTGGCTTGTGTGGACACCAAAGAAAGGGAATATCACTACTTTCTCCTGGGAGAGAAAATGTAACTAAGACCTTGTCTATATAAAAAGATATTGGCAGCCAGTTTGAAATGGAATAGCCATGGCCTAGAGCAAAGAATATCTTTACATGATATTATTCTACAATGTCATTATAATTTTTCCCAGATTTGTGTTATCCCCATTACCTATAATAGTACCTCGCACCCTTGGGTATCAATAAAAAATCATCTTTTTGGTGCTTGGAGACAAAGGTAACATATCTCTAGATATTTTAGAATTACAACAGCATAATGTACAATTATCCCAAACAAACTTACTAATTCTTTGAATGTCTGGCAGCAATTTTAAAAGGACATGAAAGGATTTAATCCCTTCCACTGTGTAGAGGACTTCCTGGGAAGGCACCTGAGCATTCTATATTGGCCCCTCTTGCCCTTCTCACAATCCAATTGTCCACAGCTGTTGTCTGAGCTTTCTGTTCATTCCGAGGTTGAAGCCTCGTGATGGCTGGTACCATGGGTCTGTCTCTCGCCCAGTCGGGTGAGCTGGTCCCTCGCTGGAGAAGAAACCTGGGTTTCACAAGATATGTGATCAGTGCTAGGGCCCTCCCAGCAGGTGAGGGGATCCCAAGGCAGGTGCTGGGCATGGAGGCCACGGGGGCGTAGGCTACCGAGGAGACAGAATTGAACCTCACATCACCCTGCTTGGCCCTGGAGGATGGCTGGTTAGCCAGAAACAGGTAAGATTCCTCGGGGAAGGAACAACCTAAGACAGGCACAGTCTCAGAGGGGCCATCAGGAGAGTACTTGGGGGTTAACAGAGGTGGGGCACAGACCTTCACCCCTCCAACTTTGCAGGGGCCTGAACCCTCACCCCTGCTGAGGGAGGTGTCCTGCCCCCATGGCTGTTTAACTTCCCATGCTCAGCTCAAATCGGGACCCAGGTAACAGACAGAGACTTGGCCGACAGCAGCTGCCCTCTCACTGCAACAAGACTTGATGGAGATGTCTTGTACCCATGGTGCAGGTAACTGGGGTTTTTGATATCTAAACCCAGCCTAGCACCAGGAATGCTCAGGGCCTACTCAAGAAGGCAAATAATCCTTTCCACTAATATTTACAGGGTAAAATAAGATGGTTGTTAGAGTATTAAATTTGACAGTAAAATAGTAGTCAAGTTTTCAAGCTAACTTAAATTGGCTAATTGAAATAAGAGAATATTCTAGAAAAACCAATTGTACTGGACAAAAAAGCTGTTCCTAAAGTGTTAACTAAAATTTTTATTGGTAGTTCATCTCATGGTAAAATTGTGCAACATGTTATGAACCTAAAGCAGTCACATTTTAGTGCAAAAAATTAAAATTTAAAAGCTATCAAGATTACATTATAAAATTTCCAAAAGCCTCCTAATATTTAAATCAAAAAAGGGAGGATAGTAGAAGAATATCATATAAGGAAAAATATCCTGTAAGTCAGTGATGGGCAACCTTTTAAGCTTGGTGTGTCAAACTTTGCCAAAAAACTGAGCATTACTCGGGTAGTGTGTCACTTTGAGGAAAAAACATTATTTCGCAAATGTTTCATCCTCAGGAGCAGCAAATGTTTCATCCTCGGCATGCGGCCGCCTCAGCGGCCACGTATCATCAGAAATGGCTACATGTGTCAGTGCTGACACGCGTGTCATAGGTTCGCCATCACTGCTGTAAGTAAATTACATCTAGAAAATTTTTACTTTAGAAAATTAACTTTCATTTGTAATACTAACAGCAAGACACCCATATAAAACATACATGGTGTCAAAACAAGCCAAAGGAAAATCGTTTGGGCAAAAAATGAAAAAGGATCGCAAGTCAAATTTATAGAAAAGATTCCTTTATTAATTTTTGGTCGAGAATATGTTTGTATATTTTCAGAAAACAACTCCCAGACCATGTGGATTCTGGCAACAGAGAGCAATTGACAGGAGTGCTCCAGCCATGAAGACAGAAGAGAAACAGTCCAGAGATGGAAGACGCTGATGATGCCTTGCCATACTAGCAGTCAGCAGCTGTGTGTCACTGCAGGTTGCCCAGGACCAAACCAGAGAGGGTCGGACCTACATTACCACCATTTGTCCACCATCCATAACTGAAATATCATTGCTGACATGTACACATAAGGAACTGTTTGACATAGAAAATGGGACTCAAAAGAACTGTTGGCCCAGAAAGAAACTTACTATAGAATGATTCATTTGCCTGTCAGCATAACCATTATTGCTTGTCTCATTTTCGGTTCTTGTAAGTGTATTTCTAGTACCACATGAGTTCACTCATCTAGGGGAAATGATGAACAACATAGACTGATGAACAAGAACAGCATCGATCAGACTGTCGGACCTCAGAGGGAAGGTAGGGGAGGGTGTGGATAAGGGAGAGAGATCAACCAAAGGACTTGTGTGCACGCATATGAGCCTAACCCAGCGATGGCGAACCTGTGACACGCGTGTCAGCACTGACACGCGTAGCCATTTCTGATGACACGCGGCTGCATGCCGAGGATGAAACATTTGCTGCTCCTGAGGATGAAACATTTGCGACTAGAGTCTTGGAGTTAGTTTTTTCCTCAAAGTGACACACTACCCGAGTTATGCTCAGCTTTTTGGCAAAGTTTGACACACCATGCTCAAAAGGTTGCCCATCACTGGCCTAACCAGTGGTCACGGACAACAGGGGGGTGGGGGCATGCATGGGTAGGGGTTTGGGATGGGAATGGGGGGAATGAGGACAAATATGTGATACCTTAATCAATAAAGAAATTTTAAAAAAATAAAATAAAATAAATAAAAATATATATTTGACAAAGGAGGCATGAACAAACAATGGAGTCAAGACAGTCTCTTCTATAAATGGTGTTGGGAAAATTGGACAGATACATGCAAAAAAATGAAACTAGACCCGTGGTCGGCAAACTGTAGCTCGTGAGCCACATGCAGCTCTTTGGCCCCTTGAGTGTGGCTCTTCCACAAAATACCATGGCCTGGGCGAGTCTATTTTGAAGAAGTGGCGTTAGAAAAAATTTAAGTTTAAAAAGTTTGGCCCTCAAAAGAAATTTCAATTGTTGTACTGTTGATATTTGGCTCTATTGACTAATGAGTTTGCCGAGCACTGAACTAGACCATCAACTTACACCATACACAAAAATAAATTCAAAATGGATCAAGGACTTAAACATAAGATCGGAAACCATAAAAATACTAGAGGAATCCACAGGCAGAGAAGTCTCAGACATGTGCCGAAGCAATTTCTTCACCGATACCACTTCTAGGGCAATGGAAACTAAAGAGAAAGTAAACAAATGGGATTACATCCAAATAAAAAGCTTTTTCACAACAACAAAAATCATCAACAAAACAACAGGAAAGCCCACTGTATGGGAGAACATATTTGCAAATGTTATCACTGATAAAGGTTTAATCTCCAACATCTACAGACAACTTATACAACTTAATAAAAGGAAGATAAATGATCCAATAAAAATATAGGCAACGGGCCTAAATAGAATCTTTTTGAAAGAAGACAGAAGGAAGGCCAAGAAGACATATGAAAACATCCTGGAAGTCACTAATTATCTGAGAGATGCAAATCAAAATGACAATGCGGTATCATCTCACACCTGTCAGAATGGCAATCATCAATAAATCAACAAACGACAAGTGCTGGCGAGGATGCGGAGAAAAAGGCACCCTCATGCACTGCTGGTGGGAATGCAGATTGGTGCAGCCACTGTGGAGAACGGTATGGAGTTTCCTCAAAATACTAAAAATGGAACTCCCATTTGAACCTGTAATCCCACTTCTAGGAATATATTCCAAGAAACTAGAAACACCAATCAGAAAGGATATATGTACCCCTATGTTAATAGCAGCACAATTCACTATAGCTAAGATGTGGAAACAGCCTAAATGCCCATTAGCAGATGAGTGGATTAGAAAATTATGGTACATCTACACAATGGAATACTACGCTGCTATAAAAAAGAAGGAATTCTCACCATTTGCAGCAGTATGGATGAACCTGGAGAGCATTATGTTAAGTGAAATAAGCCAGGCAATGAAAGAAAAATACCACATGATCTCACTCATTTATGGAAAATAATGAACATTATAACCTGATGAATAAAAAGATAGATACAGTGCTCGCTTCGGCAGCACATATACTAAAATTGGAAGGATACAGAGAAGATTAGCATGGCCCCTGCACAAGGATGAAACGCAAATTCGTGAAGCATTCCATATTTAAAAAAAAAAAAAAGATAGATACAGAGGCAGTAAAGCACCGAAGAGACTGTCAAATTACAGCGGGAATGCTGGGGAGTGTTGGGGAAGCGAGGGGGGGGGATAGATCAACCAAAGGACTTGTATGCATGCATATAAGCACACCAATGGACACAAGACACTTGGGGGGGTGGGATGAGGGCATGCGACAGGGGGTAGGGAAGGCTGGGGGAAAGTCAATGGGAGAAAAAAAAGGAGATATATGTACTACTATATTTAATACTTTAAATAATAAAAATAAAATAAGATAAAATAAAATTAAAATAAAATTAAATAAATACAGAGGCCATAAAACTGGGAACAGTGCACTGCCCGGGCAGGGGGGTTATTAGTGCTGGCGCCAGGCCAGACCATCAGATATGGTCTGGAGACCCCAACACATGGGGCCTTTTGGCAAAACCCGCAAAAAGACCAGAAGCATAATCCATATTTACGGGACAAAGACCCCAGAAAGATATAAAAGAGACGCTCCCTGCATGTTACTTTACTCAGATTTGGGAAGTTATTTCTCTGGGTACACCGGCGTAAATAAACAGTGTAACTCCTTTTCTCTAAAAGCGTTGCTTGGTTTTTCTTTGGTCTTCTGCAACAACTTTACTGGATAGATATTCCAGACAAAAAGTCAATAGGAAACAGTGACACTAATGCTACAGTCGCCAACCTTTTGTACCTCACGGACCACCAGTGGTCCGGGGACCATCGGCTGGCGACCACTGCTCTACAGGATACACTGGATCAGATGGTTTTAGTTGACATTTACAGAACTTTTCACCCCAAAGCTGCAGAATATATATACTTCTAAGTGCACATGGATCATTCACAAAGATAGACCACATGTCAGGACTCAAAACAAGTCTCTACAAATTCAAGAAGATTGAAATCATATCAAGCTTCTTCTCAGATCACAGTGGAATGAAATTAGAAATCAGCTACAGTAGAAACACCCAGAAACATTCAAACACATGGAGACTAAATAACATATAAACAATGAATGAGTTACCAATGAGATCAAGGAAAATAACAAAAACTTCCTGAAAACAAATGAAAATGAACAAGCAACAACCCAAAATCTCTGGGACAAAGTAAAAGCCATCCTGAGAGGGAAATTCATAGCACTATAGGCCTACCTCAAAAAACAAGAAATATCTGCCGAAACCGGTTTGGCTCAGTGGATAGAGCGTCGGCCTGCGGACTCAAGGGTCCCAGGTTCAATTCCGGTCAAGGGCATGTACCTTGGTTGTGGGCACATCCCCAGTAGGGGGTGTGCAGGAGGCAGCTGATCGATGTTTCTCTCTCATCGATGTTTCTAACTCTCTATCCCTCTCTGTAAAAAATCAATAAAATATATTTAAAAAAAACAAACAAGAAATATCAACAATAAACTATTTATTTATTTTTTTAACAATAAACTATTTAACCCGACAACTTGAAGAACTAGAAAGAGAACAGCAAGAAAAGCCCACTGTAAGTAGAAGGAAGGAAATAATAAAGATCAGAGCAGAAATAAATGACATAGAGACTAAAAAAAAAAAATACAAAAAAATTAATGAAACCAAGAGCTGGTTCTTTGAAAGGATAAGCAAAATTGATGAACCGTTAGCCAGACTCATCAAGAAACAAAGAGGACCCAAATACATAAAATCAGAAACAAAAGTGGAGAAGTAACCACTGACAATACAGAAATACAAAGGATTGTAAGAAAATACTAGGAACAGGAGGAACCAAGATGGCGGCATAGTTAAACAACTAATCTGCTGCCTCACACAACAATTTCAAAAATACAACTAAAAGACAAAACGTCTACCACCCAGAACCACGGGAAAGCTGGCTAAGTGGTAGATTTACAACTAAGGAGAGAAAGGAGCACAAACGCTGAAAAGCTGAGTGAGGTACGGAGGCACGAGAATCGGGCTGGCGGCGGGCGACTGGGTGCGCGGCTTTTCTTCAACCCAAAGGGAGACAAGCTCCCGATCACTCTGAAATCCAGTTTCTGGGGACACTCGGGGGACCCAGACACCTATGGGGAGAAGCTGGACTCTCGGCCATCAGGTCGGAAAGTGAGAGTGACTTTTTTGCAGAGGTGCGCCCAGCAATCATTGTTTTACTGCACTGGAGCGCGGGGCGCAGGGACTTGGAAACGTGGAAAGGCAGAGGCGGCTGACGCCAGCCATCGCCATTGGCCACGCCCTAGCCTAGTGACGCCCTGAGACCCCGCCCCGCCCTGAGACCCCGCCCCGCACATTCTACAAACCCGCCCAGGCTCCACACAACGGCTTTTGCATATAAATGGCCTGTTCTGTGGCAGCTCAACCAAATTAACTGCAGCTCCAGTCAGACTGCTCCAAAACCGCCCAAGCAAAGGAGGAGAAAACTAGTTCTTGCTGTAGCTCCTGCTGGGGGACACACAGTACACAAGGGTACACCAAGAGTGTCCACCTCAAGTAACTGGGAGGCTGACCCGTTGAACCAATAGGACACCTAGTACACAAAACTACCCTACCAACTCAGGGAAGCAGAGAAAATGAGGAGGCAAGGTAACAGATCACAAACCAAAGAAATGGAGGAGAACAAGCGACTGGACATAGAGTTCAAAACCATGGTTATAAGGTTTTTCAAGAATTTCATGGAAAAGGCCGATAAATTCAATGAGACCCTCGAGGATATGAAAAAGGACCAACTAGAAATTAAACATACACTGACTGAGATAAAAATATTATACAGAGACCCAACAGCAGACTAGAGGATCGCAAGAATCAACTCAAAGATTTGGAATACAAAGAGGCCAAGGACACTCCTCCAGAGAAGCATG
Organism: Eptesicus fuscus; assembly: GCF_027574615.1. Classification (NCBI taxonomy): domain Eukaryota; kingdom Metazoa; phylum Chordata; class Mammalia; order Chiroptera; family Vespertilionidae; genus Eptesicus; species Eptesicus fuscus. The sequence continues at coordinate 37,124 of NW_026557635.1, read as the reverse complement.
AAGAGAAGAGAATTCAGAAAGTTGAAGATAGTGTAAGAAACCTCTGGGACAACTTCAAGCGAACCAACATCAGAATTATGGGGGTGCCAGAAGAAGAGAGAGAGCAAGATACTGAAAACCTATTTGAAGAAATAATGAACGAAAACTTCCCCCACCTGATGAAAGAAATAGACTTACAAGTCCAGGAAGAACACAGAACCCCAAACAAAAGGAATCCAAAGAGGACCACACCAAGACACATCATAATTAAAATGCCAAGGGCAAAAGACAAAGAGAGAAACTTACAAGCAGCAAGAGAAAAACAGTTAGTTACCTACAAGGGAGCTCCCATACGATTATCAGCTAATTTCTCAACAGAAACCATGCAGGCCAGACGGGAGTGGCAAGAAATATTCAAAGTGATGAATAGCAGGAACCTACAACCAAGACTACTCTACCCAGCAAAGTTATCATTCAGAATGGAAGGTCAGATAAAGAGCTTCACAGATAAGAAAAAGCTAAAGGAGTTCACCACCACCAAACCAGTATTATATGAAATGCTGAAAGGTATTCTTTAAAAAGAGGAAAAAGAAGAAGAAAGATAAAAATTATGAACAACAAATACATATCTATCAACAAGTGAATCTAAAAGTCAAGTGAATTAAAAATCTGAGGAACAGAATAAACTGGTGAACTTAATAGAATCAGAGGCATAGAATGGGAGTGGATTGATAATTCTCAGGGGGAAAGGGGTGTCTGTGTGGGGAGTATGGGAAGAGACTAGACAAAAATCATACACCTATGGATAAGGGCAGCGGGGGGGAGGTAAGGGCAGAGGAGGGGTGGGAACTGGGTGGTGGGGAGATATGGGGGGAAAAAGGAGAAACAGTTGTAATCTGAACAATAAAGATTCATTAAAATAAAAAAAAGAAACTTGAAAAAAAAAAGAAAATACTAGGAACAACTATATGCCAACAAGCTGTACAATGTGGATGAAATGGATTAATTCCTAGGAAAATACAGTCTCCCAAAACTGAATCAAGAAGAATCAGAATACCTGAATAGGCCAATCCTATTCTCTGAATAGGCCAACAACTGATGAAATAGAAGCAGTAATCAAAAAACTCCCAGCAAAGAAAAGCACTGGTCCTGATGGCTTTACAGGGCAGTTTTATTTTATTTTTTTTAATTACTTTATTGATTAAGGTATCACATATTTGTCATCAACCCCCTCCCCCATACAGGGCAGTTTTAACATATATTCAAAAAAGAACTAACACCTATACTTCTCAAACTATTCCAAAAAATTCAAGAGGAAGGAACACTTCCAAACTCTTTCTATGAAGCCAGCATTACCCTAATCCCAAAACCAGATAAAGACACTACAAAGGAAGAGAATTACAGGCCAATATAGTTGATGAACATAGATGCTAAAATCCTCAACAAAATATTAACAAACCGGATCCAGCAATATATTAAAAAGATCATACACCATCACCAAGTGGGATTTATTCCAGAGATGTGAGGCTGGTACAATATTTGCAAATCAATACATGTAATACAGCACATAAACTGAAAGAGAAAAATCAAATGATCATACCAATAGATGCAGAAAAAGCATTTGACAAAAATCCAACACCCATTTTTGATAAAAACTCTCAGCAAAGTGGAAATGGAGCATAGCTCAACATGATAAAGGCCATATATGACACACCTACAATGGACATCATACTCAATGGGCAAAACTAATACATTTCCGCTGAGAACAGAAACAAAACAGGGATGTCTGCTTTCACCACTCCTAGTATGTTCACTACTAGTATGTTCAACATACTAGTAGTCCTGGAAGTCCTAGCCACAGTGATCAGACAAAAAGAAATAAAAGGCATCCAAATTGGAAAGGACGAAGTAAAACTCTCATTATTCGCAGATGATATGATATTGTACATAGAAAACCATAAGTACTCTACCAAAACACTACTAGATTTAATAAATGAATTTGGCAATGTAGCAGGCTACAAAATCAACACCCAAAAATCGATGGCTTTTTTATATACCAATAATGACTTCTCAGAAAGAGAAAACTAAACAAGAAATACCATTTACCATTGTAACAAAAAAGTTTAAAATACCTAGGAATAAACTTAATCAAGAAGGCAAAAAAGACCTGTTTTTGGAAAACTACAGAATGTTGAAAAAAGAGATAGAAGATATAAACAAGTGGAAGAATATACTGTGTTCATGGATTGGTGGAATCAACATCATTAAAATGTCCATATTACCCAAGGCAAACTATAAATTCAATGCAATCCCTATTAAAATATCAACAGCATATTTCATAGATCTAGAACAAATACTCCAAAAATTTATATGGAATCAAAAAGACCTCTGAATAGCCACAGCAATCTTGAGAAAGAGAAACAAAGTTGGAGGAATCACAATACCAGATTTCAATTTATACTAAAAAGCCACCATAATCAAAACAGCCTAGTACTAGCTCTAGAACAGGCATATATGTCAATGGAAAAGTACAGAGACCCCAGAAATCGACCTAAGCTATTATGCTCAATTAATATTTGACAAAGAAGGCAAGAGCATACAATGGAGTTAAGACAGTCTCTTCAATAAATGGTATTGGGAAAATTGGACAGATACATGGGAAAAAATGAAACTAGCCCACCAAATTACACCATACACAAGAATAAACTCAAAATGGATAAAAGACTTAAATGTAAGTCGTGAAACCATAAAAATCCTAGAAGAAACCATAGGCAGCAAAATCTCAGACATCTCTCGTAGCAATATGTTTATGGATACATCTCTTAGGGCAAAGAAAACTCAGGAAAAAATAAACAAATGGTACTACATGAAAATAAAAAGCTTCTGCACCTCAAAAGAAACCATCAACAAGACAAAAATGGAGCCCACTGTATGGGAGAGTATATTCAGTACTGATACACCTGATAAAGGGTTAATATCCAAAATATATAAGGAACTCATAAAAGTTAACAGAAGACAAATAATCCAATTAAAACAGATGGGCAAAGGACCTAAATAGACACTTCTCCAAAGAGGACATACAGATGGCCAAAAGACCTATGAAAAAATGCCCAAAATCACTGATAATTTGAGAGGTGCAAATTAAAAGGACAAATCAACAAATGACAAGTGCTGGCGAGGATGTGGAGAAGAGGGAACCCTAGTACACTGCTGGTGGGAGTGTAACCATTTTGGAAAACAGTATGGCGTTTACTCAAGAAATTAAATGTGGATCTGCCATTTGACCCAGTGATCCCACTTCTAGGAATATATCCTAAGAAACCCGAAACACTGAATCAGAAAGAATGTATGCACAGCCTATGTTCATAGTAGCACAATTTACAATAGCTAAGATCTGGAAACAGCCTAAGGGCCCATAGTAAATGAGTGGATAAAAACCTGTGGTACATCTGTACCGTGGAATACTATGCAGCAGTAAAAAAGGAGGACCTCGCCCCAGCTGGTTTGGCTCAGTGGATAGAGTGTCAGCTGCAGACTAAAGGATTCCAGGTTTGATTCCAGTCAAGGGCACATGCCCAGGTTGCAGGCTCCATCCCCAGTTGGAGGCATACAGGAGGCAGCTGATCAATGATTCTCTCTCACCCTCCTATCCCTTCCTCTTTGAAATCAATAAAAAAATATATTAAAAAAAAAAAGAAACTAGAAACCAGTCACAAGGGAGATGCTACTTTTGAAAAAATAAAAAAGGGGGGGGGGGGGAATCTCTTACCCTTTGAGACAGCATGGAGGGACCTGGAGAGAATCATGCTACGTAAATAAATCAGTCAGAGAAAGACCAGTATCATACAATCACACTCATATGTGGAATCTAAGTAACAAAATAAACTGATGAAGGGAGTGGATCCAGAGACAGAAGCATGGAACAGAATGTGGAATCTCAGAGGGAAGGCAGGAAGGGTGGGTGGGTGGGAAGTAATCAACCAAGGACCTTGTATACATATATGCTTGGCCCATGGACACAGACAATGGGGCCCTGAGGGTCTGGGCAGGGTTTGGGGGGCAGGCTACAAGGAGTCAATGTGGGAAAAAGGGGGGACATATGTAATACTTTCAACTATAAAGAATTATTTTTAAAAAATAAAACTACCCATGCCTGGACACCCCTTGGAATGTCAAAAAAATGCCAGGTCTGAAATCTCCCAATCCTGCCATTAGAGAACAAATTAAGGAAGCCTATGTATGCTCAGGAGAGCTACCAAACCTGATGTTACCGTTAAAGGATAAAAACTAGACTAATGGGTTTGGGCAATAAAATAATTCTTCTGTCCTTATGACAAACAAAAGACTACCTACACAGTCTAAAAAATAGAATGAGCCAGGGACTATCTTTTCCTGGAAGCTAATGAAAGTGTTAGAAACTAAATAAAACAGTAGATAATATTCTCAAGACTGAGTTAGGCCCTGTTTAGAGCGTTGTCTCCCATAGCCAAGGTTGTGGCTTAGATCTCTGGTTAGGGCATATACAAAAATCAACCAATGAATGCAAAAATAAGTGAAACAACAAATAGGGTGCTCTCTAAAACCAATCAGTAAATTAAAAACATTTTTAAAAGACTGAGTTAAATCACTGCAAAATTGAAATAATAAACACACATATAGAACTGAACTCTTGAAACAACAAAATAATGGAAGTGAAATTATTCTTCACTTTTAAGAGTGTGGCATTTCATAATCATCACTTGTTTATCTGATAGCCAATTTCCCACCCTATAACACTTAGAAATGAAACAGTATCATGAAGCAGGTTAATATATAAATACCCCTTACCAAGCACCCACCACCTGTTCCATTAGAATTTCCCACTCAAATTGGAGGGATCTATTTCATTGATCCCAGAAGAATCCCTTTGCAGTTTTATCTCCAGGCCCTTTGCCTGACTGCTAATTCATGTCCTTTGTCAACCTACACTTTGAGGATCAAATTTGAGATCCACTATCACAGTGAAGTCTTCATCTACTGTCTAGGTTCTATATGCTTATTCTTGAACTAAACTGCTTTGTATCTTATGCCCTGATTCACTCATCTAGCTTAGATCACATTCTTATTTGAGTGTTACTACTGTTCTCATAACCTTGCGTTTTGTATCTCAAATACATCATGGGCCCTAGCCAATTTGTCTCAGTGGATAGAGCCTCTGCCTGTGGACTGAAGGGTCTCAGGTTTGATTCCAGTCAAGGGCACATACCTCAGTTGCAGGCTTGATCCCTGGCCCTGGTCCGGATGCATGTGGGAGGCAACCAATGGATGTGTCTCTCATAGAGACGTTTCTGTCTCTCCCTCCTTTCCACTCTTGGGTGAGGATTAACAACAACAAAACAAAAATATCCTTGGGTGAGGATTAACAACAACAACAAAACAAAATAAAACCTCAAATACATCATGTGCTTCCTCGTTAAGAATCTAAACAAGACACACCATAAGCCAGTGCAACTTTACTGCACAGTGGAATCACTCGAGGGCCTTTAAAAATATGGATACCAGGCTCTCAGTCCCAGATATTCTGATTTAATTGAAACGGATTGTGCTCTGGCCATCGGGATATTTAAATGCTTCACACGGGATTCTAATGTGCAGCAAAGTTTGGGAACTACTTCCATTGGTATTAGTCCTGCGTTTGTGGACCAAACGGATCAGAATGATCTGAAAGGCGCGATTTTGTAGCGCACACGTAAGATATCAGGGCAGGGGGTTACAATTTCGTGGCAGGCCCTGCAGACATCACAGACTAGGTGAATTGGAAACTAGCCCACCAAATTACACCATACACAAGAATAAACTCAAAATGGATAAAATGTGTGTGTCATACTCACGTCGTTGCCATAAGACTCTGCTGGGAGAGAAAGAGCATGTGCCACTGATACCAGTTCCCCGGAAACCTGGGAAGAAAAAAGGAGGAGGAGAGGGAGAGTTCAAGGCTAGAGTCAGCTCGACTTCCCCATTCACCCAACCGCAGAGCAGTGCCTCACCGGCTTTTCAGTTCCACCAGTCGCCTCCATTTTGCAGCTAACAAAGCGCCGCTCCACTTCCCGGAAATGACTTTACCTGAGCTCTTTCCGTTGTCCGCTGGGAAGGGAGGGCGGGGCAAGAATGGCTTTCACCAGCCTGCGCCTGCGCCTGCGCCTGCGCCTGCGCCTGCGCCTGCGCCTGCGCCTGCGCCTGCGCCTGCGCCTGCGCCTGCGCCTGCGCCTGCGCCAAGTCGCAACCTCCCTCGCCTGGAGGCGGTAGTCCCTGGACCCTGCTCACGCACCCCACGCCCTCAAAAGTGCTGCTTAGTTGCTAGGCTGGGCTGTTAGAGGGATCTGAGGCGCCTAAATACTCAGTAAATCTGTGATCATGGGAAAAACCTGAGTAAAAATAATACAGCTTTCGGTCCCATTGCACTGAATACTAGCAGCGAATCGAATTCACACTATTTGTAAATGCAGACACAAACAAATACTGGCGCACAGTTGGATAAAGAGTGCAGTAAGTCTGGCCAGTGTGTTTCAGTGGTAGAGCATCAACCTATGAACCAGCAAGTCACGTTGGATTCCCAGTCAGGTCACTTGCCAAGATTGCAGACTGATCCCCATCCCCTCTCTCTCATCATTGATATTGATGTTTCTATCTCCCTCTCCCTTCCTTTCTGAAAAATAAAAATAAAATATATATATAATTTTTTAAGAGTGTAGTAATATATGACTTGGAGGAGCAGAGGGGATTTGTATGCTAAATATTAAGAAGTTAAGACTTCATGCCAAAACCGGTTTGGCTCAGTGGATAGAGCGTCGGTCTGCAGACTGAAAGGTCCCAGGTTCGATTCCGGTCAAGGGCATGTACATTGGTTGCGGGCACATCCCCGGTAGGGGGTGTGCAGGAGGCAGCTGGTGGATGTTTCTCTCTCATCGATATTTCTAGCTCTCTGTCCCTCTCCTTTCCTCTCTGTAAAAAATCAATAAAATATATTTTTTTAAAAAAGAAAAAAGACTTCACCCTGCCCTAGCTGGATTGGCTCGGTGGATAGAGTTTCTGCCTACAGACTGAAGGGTCCCAGGTTCGATTCCCTAAGGGTACATACCCGGTTGCAGAGTTGATCCCCAGTGGGGGTGTGCAGGAGGCAGCCAATCAATAATTCTCTCCCATCATCTCTCTCTCTCTCTCTCTCTCTCTCTCTCTCTCTCTCTCTCTCTCTCTCTGTTCCTCTCTGGAATCAATAAAAATATTTTTTTTTAAAAAAAAAGACTTACCCTAAAAGCAATGGCAAGCTACTGAGAGCCTTTTAAGTAGACAAACCGCACAATCAAACAAGTTCTAAGAAGATCACTGTGCATGACAAAATTGCAGAAGGCAAAATTGGAGGCAGAAAGATCAACTTAAAGGCACTGGATAATGCAAACTTAAGCCAAGGTGCTGGCAGTTAAGATGAATTTTGAGAATTAATAAGGGAAATGCAATCAATAGGACTTTTTGATTTATTGGATATGGAGGATAATAAAGAATTAGGATTCCAGTATTACTTCCAGGTTTCAGAATAGAATTCGGGGATGAATGTCATTGAGCTAGAAAACACAACAGGGATGACGAATTTAGTTTGAGAAGGTGTGTTTGAAGAATCTGGGACACTAATATAGAGTTGACTAGTCAGAGGGAAATCTGATCAGAGATATAAATCTGGCAGCTGATACTTCAGGTTTAATTCAGCTGTCTCAAGGAGACTGCCGAACTCTAAAGACACAAAGAGGCTCAGGCCAAGGACAGAACTATTTATGAAGGAAAAAAGGCTGCAAAAAGAGTTGTCAGAGAGACGTCAGCAAAGAACCAAGGGAGAGTCTCACAGAAGCCAAAGAATAAGAGAACTTCCAGGAAGAAGTGGTGAACAGTCTCTAATACTCTGGGTTAAGTACACTAAGACCAGAAATATTAAGAGGTCATTGACAACTTTAGTAAGAACGGTTTTGGGCCCTGGACAGTATGGTTCGTTGGTTAGAGTGTCATCCTGCACTTGGAAAGGTCTCTGGTTAGATTCTAGGCCAAGGGGATACCTGGGTTACAGGTTTGATCCCCGTCCTGGTGGAGCAGGAGCGAGATGTGTTTCTCTCACATCACATTTCTCTCTCTCTCTCTCCCCCCCCCCCCCCCGCTTCCACTTTCTCTAAAACAAACTCAATGGACAAAATATCCTCATATGAGGATTAACAAACAAACAAACAAAAAATTAGTTTTGGTGGAACAGTGAGGACAGAAGTCAGATGACAGTGGTTTCAAAAGGAAGTGAGAGTTAAAGGACAGATGACAATGACCATAGAATGTCCTTGCAAAATAAAAAGAAACATGAGATCCAGGTACTTTTTTCAATTGTGGTAAAACACACATAAAATAAAAATTTATCATCTTAACCATTTTAAGTATACAGTTCAATAGTGTTAAGTACCTCCACATTGCTGTGCAATAGACATCCAGAACATTTTTGTCTTGAAAACTGAAACTCTACACCCAATAAACAACTCCCCATTTTTCCCTTCCCCCAGCCCCTGGCAACCTCCATATTACTTTTTCTTATAATTTAACTACTTTAAATACCTCAAATAAGTGATATTTGTCTTTCTGTGACCAGATTATTTCACTTAATATAATGTCCTCAAGGATATATATACACACACTTTGAATAATTATAAAGGCAGTGTTTATTAAAATATATTTCATTTTCAAAATTGAGCTATCACCTGTTAAACTGTATATACATTTTTTGAGAGATAGATACCCATGTTGCTGCCAGGTGACAATATTTCCTTTCTTTTTAAGGCTGAATAATACTCCCTTGTACGGATATACTACATTTTGCTTATCCATTCATCTATTGAGGAACATTTGGGTTGCTTCCACCTTTTGACAATTTTGAACATGGGCATTCAAATATCACTTTGAGACCCTGTTTTCAATTCTTTTGAATTTATCCAGAAATTAATTTTAAAAGAACTTCAGGGACTTTTCAAATTATTATTTTAAATTTAGAGAAATTTAAGTGTACTGGGGAATTGGCCTTACACAAAAAGACTGTTCTGGAAGGTGTACAGTATATCAGAGAAATTGAGGTGTTCCCTCCAGATGTTTTTTGTTTTCTCTATAAAGCCTAAAAGGGCACCTAAGAGCAAGAAGGAATGTTAGTCTTCTCTTGAGAAGTTCTGCATAGCAGCTTGGAGAAGATGGGAAAACAATTTAACAAGGAGATAAAGGGATGTTTGCAGAGACCAGGAATTGTGTCCTCACAAGATTGAAAAAGCCAATTGCTTCTGTACCACCAAATAGCAGGAGATAAAACTGTCTCACACAGCCTTTCACTTTGCCATGCAAGGGAACCAGCTCAGGCAGATGTATTAGAATGAGTATTGGCCTTCACACCCACACCTCTTATTTCAGATGGACTCAATGTAGAAGTTTTAAGCAACATATGAAAAATGACTTAATGAATAAACCTTGAACCCTGAATCCAAATACACATTATTGTTAAGCATCCATTCAACATGTACAATAAATATAGTCTGTGATAAGCTAGAAGCCATACCTGACATAAAATAGTATGTCTTTGGGCAATGAGGTCACTGAGATAGATATTAAACATGAATTGAGTAGCAAAATAGGCAGAGAGTGTTTGGGGATGTGATTCTTATCAACTGTTTGGCTATTGGATTATAGACAGGAAAACATACTTGGTTAGCCTTGAAACCAAAAGTTGAAAGAAAAAAATAAAACTGGCACTCTCATCAGAAATCATGTGAGTAATCTGTGAAAGCAAAATACCTGATTCAGGAAGTATAACAGGTAAAAGAGATGGCCTGTGCCATCTTGCTGGAGTTGTTAGTAATCATATACCAGGTCTGTTTTGTAGTCAGGAGGAACTACAACAGTCCCCTAGGATACCATCCTGGCCAACCTGACACAGTTGTTATAGGAATTGACGCAATGTGCTCCCTTTTGACACAGGGACTTGTAAATACCCAAAAATCTTGTTCTGTCCTGGGGTGCAGCAGGGGGTGACATCATGACACTGGTGCCACCAATACCTCTACTTTACTGAAAGATACAGCCATTCACTAATCTCCTTAAGTCCCTCTCAGCTTTGTGGCATGTCCATAGTCGCACCTCCATTCAGGTTTAGTGTTCCAAAGGGTGCTATGTTAAAAACTTTCTTACCTGCCATGAACTCTAGCTACAGCTCTTTTGTAGCTGATGAACAGATTTGCTTCTCGGGTAGGAAATATCAAGAAACACCATTTAATATCCATAATACCAGATAAGGTCTCTCTCTCTCTCTCTCTCTCTCTCTCTCTCTCTCTCTCTGTCTCTCTCTCTTTCTCTCTCTCTCTCATTAAATGGGAGGGAAAATACTTAACTTGTAGAGTTATTCTGAAATTAATTATATAGGGTGAAAAATAACCTAACTTAGGAGAGCTGCTCAATTTATGGAAGCTATGCTTTTATATACTACTAGAGGTCCAGTGCACCAGTGGGGTCCCTCAGCCTGGCCTGCACCCTCTTACAATCTGGGACCCTTCGGGGGATCTCTGACTGCCAGTTTTGGCCTGGTCCCCGCAGGCGAGGCCAAGGGACCCCACCAATGCATGAATCCGTGCACCGGGCCTCAAGTATGCATATAAGATCTTTGGTTAATCTCTTCCCACCCTCCCCGCTCCCTCCTTCCTTCTGAGAGTCATCAGTCTGTTGTTAAACAACCACCTAAACATTTTGTATGTATTTGCATGTACTTTAAATCAGACACCAAATTTCAAAGTAAATAATGAAAAAGTTGACTTGGGATTTTATATTTAAAAATAAAAGCATGACATGAAATTTTGATGTATCTAACAGCAGAGTTCTGCTTACTTTTAGTACTCTGCACTGATATTTTTTTACATACTTTTTATTAATAAATAGAATTTATTGTGGCTCTGATTATGTACATGAGCGATGGGCCAAGCCTGGCTGGCCAGACATTCAGTTCTTTGAATGAGCCCTATTGGTTACTGTTTTTTCATGTATGATAAGACATTCGTTTTCCAGTGAAAACAAAGAAATAAGCAGTAGTGAACTGTCTGTCACACCGGTACTCATTTATTCTTCCTTTCTTTCCAATTTATTGGACTGGCATTGGTTAATAACATTACACAAGTTTCCACACTACAATTCTATTACCACATCACTGTATAGTGGGTTGTGCACTCACCACCCCAAAATCTAGTCTCTCTCTGACACCATATACTTAAGGTGACCAGACGTCATCCCGCTTTTGGGTGGACAGTCCTGATTTTTAACAATTTGTCCTGCGTCCCACGGCGTTTTAAAAAAGTCCCGATTTTTTGAAAGAATGCACGACAAGCAAGGGAACGGCGGGAGAACGGGAAGGGAATATACGGTTTTCGGCGGCCATGTGGCTATTTAGCCAGGATATGAGTTTTATATTATTTTTGTTAATGTTATAATGTTAAACTTTAATAGTAACAAATAATTGTTGAGAGCTGATTATCGAGAACTGCTTATCAAAGTTCGCATTGTTGATCAGTTGTTAGAATTCGACGACCATTGTTTGGACTTAATGAAAAATGGCATTTTTGGGGATTGGCAATGACGAAAACATTTTGTAACTGTCTCTCAGATGATACACATCGTACTGCGTGCTAGTAAGCTAGTTAAACAAGTGATGTCATTACAAATCAGCTATTCAGATAATTTGGGTAAGTTATTTATTTATTTATTTCATAAATACATACATTTTCTTGAATTTAGCAGACAGTACTTGTATTATTTATATTATATAGTCTAGCGCCGGGCCTTGAAAGTGACACTTACAACTTCCGTTATGGCAAATTCAGAGGAAAAATAATAAAATTAGTATTGTTATTATTTAGAAAGAAATATAGGATTAAAATAACTTTTAAAATATAGTTACTTTATAAAAATCAATTTAATTTATAAATTAACAATAAAATATGTTCATGTAATTATGTACCTACTTACTGTGTTTTTAAGCAATATATATATAATAATTTATAATATAATTTTAAATTATTTTTTTTTAGATTTTTAACAATGAGTAAGAAAAGAGGATGCAAATTCAAAGATGATCTAAGAAGCCAATTTTCTTTTATTAAAAAAACCAAAAGCGATTACAATATAGACCAAATTTTTAATCAAGAACCCCTTCACACACACCCCCCACCCTACCCCCCGACCCAAAACCGGTTTGGCTCAGTGGATACAGCATCTGCCTGTGCACTCAAGGGTCCCAGGTTCGATTCCGGTCAAGGGCATGTACCTTGGTTTCAGGCACATCCCCAGTAGGGGGTGTGCAAGAGGCAACTGATCGATGTTTCTCTCTCTATGTTTCTAACTCTATCCCTCTCTCATCCTCTCTGTAAAAAATAAATAAAATATATTAACCCCCCGCCCCCTCGGTCAATGGTGTCCCCCTTTACCAATGTTAAAATCTGGTCACATTACAAATACTTGACCCTTTTCATTCCCCTCCTCCCTGCTTTCTCTCTGGTAACCACCCTTCTGTAGTCTGTGTCTCCACCACGAGGATTTAAGAAACTGTCCACAGGATAAACTGAGGCCCTGGGGACTCTGGAGGGGGGCCCAGTTCCTCACAGCCCTGAGACAAACGGCCACACCTCCCATCAGCCAGGGCGGTGGCCTCCCTGAAGGGCCTGGCTGGAATGGCGGGAACTTCCTGCTGCTCTTGCTGTGGCTTCCGGGGGTGGGGGGTGGGAGGAGACTGGCCTTCAGGAGTAGGCCCCTTGGAGTCTCAATTGCAAACCGAAATCCCGGGCACCCCCTCCACCAGCTCCCTCCCCGCCCCACTATCCGCTGGCTGGCTGGGCTGCCAGCTCCAGACACCAAAGCTTCCCCTTTCTACTGTCTGGCTCAGGCGCCCGCGTGGACTAGCTGGGCCGCAGGTACAGGCCCTCCCGGATGGATGTTCCTCCCGGCTCGGAGAAGTTCTGGCCGCTGGATGGCAGCAAGACTCCGTACATGCCCGACTTCCTTCTCCCCCGCCCTCCGCGTTTAGAAAAAAAGCGGCCCTCAGAATCAAAACGCAAATTACCGACAGGGTAAGGCAGGTCCGTGTTAGGAGTCAGCATAGCTCCAACTCCTTTCCTTAAACGTCTTTGATTAGCAGCCTGGCAGACAACGCCCCCCCCCCCCTCTATTGTTTGTTTCCTTGTTTGTTTGTTTTTCCGTAGACCACGGTGCCAAGTCGGGGGGGGGGGGGCGGGGGGGGGGGCGAGAAGGGGGGACGACGACGCTTATATTAATTTTCTTTTTCTTGTTTTGTTCATCAAATGAATGTCTAGCTGACTCATTTTTATTTTGTCAAAGACCATTTATTCATTGAGGTATACTTGAAATAAACTCTCATTAATTTCAGGTGTACAACATCATGATTAAATATTTGCATACATCGCTAAATGACCACCACAATGACTCTAGTTAACGGTGTGGGGGACAAAGAAACTCTCCTCTACACTCAAGGTTCCAATCATCAAAATGACATGAGACGGATCAGCAAGAGAACATGTCCAAATTTAATACACACATATGTGCGGCAACCCCGCGTACACGTCAGGTCACAGACCCCACATGCAGGAGAGGTTCAGAGATGGATAGAGGGATCCAGGTACATAAGACATCCCAAGTTAGGGACGATGGGGTCATGCACCTTTGGGGTCTGGAGAGGGTCATTGCAGTACGGTAATAAGAGCAGATGTTTAGTAAATAAGAGATTGCCCTGCCATATAGGTGGGTCAAAAAGACATTGTGGCTGATGGTGTCTTATTATGAGCCAGACGCCTTATTCAAGTTGTTCTAGGTAGTGAAAGGGAGGGACAGAAGATTCTCTGGAGCCCAAGGCCAAAGTTTCCTTTAGCTCAAAACAATCCACATACCAGAGACACATCCTGGGTGACTTGTCTTGAGCCCCCACAGTTCCATCCTCTGAAACTTCCCTGGAAGTTTCACACTCCAGAAGCTGGACTGATAGACCATTCTATCATTAATTCGGTCTCAGTCCTGAGAAAAGTTCTTCAGTTCAGTTAAAGTTGTGTCTCATCTTGGGAGGCGGTGATACTCACAAAGTATCACCTCTGATGTAAGCAATCAGGTATATAGTGAGAGGCATCTCTATGGAACAAGAGAAAAACAAAGGTTAATGATCAGAGCAGAACTATAATCCCAGTTTCTGAGTTCTGAAAGCAGGCACCTGGCAGTTTCTAGAAGTCCACCTCTTTCATATGGAGTGAAAGCAGGCAGAGAGAGTCTGATAGATTCTCCTGGCCTGTCCCTTGAATGACTCTGGTACTAGTAAGCTTTCTGCAAAGGGCATGGTGATTGTCCATTGATGACCCTTGTGGTGACTTCTCTAATGTCTTACATCAACTTGTCACACTTAAAAAAAAAAGTTATCTTCATTGTTGAAAGTATTACAGATGTCCTCTTTTTTCCCCTTTGATCCCTTCTAGGTCCCAACCCCCACTCCACACCCCCCCCACCCCCCGCCCCACGCCCACGAGGCCTTCATGACAATGACACTATTGGCTGTGTCCCTGGGTTAGCTCTGGTTTATATACGTATGCATACAAGTTCTTTGGATGATCTTTTCCCACCCAACTTGTCCCACTTTAGCTTGCGTGGCCTTTGTGAAAAGGGCAGTTTTAGTTCTCAATGATTTCAAGTCAAGCGTGGAAAAGTAGAAAAACAAAAACAAACAAACAAACAAAAACTTAGTTTGGAGGTTTTCAGCCAAATATTTAAAAACAAAACAAAACAAAACAAAAAACTAGAAAACTTCGAAATCCAGTCGTGTGTATTGGTAGAAATCTTAAAAACAACAAACATACAAACTCAAAAGACAATGAAGAGCATTAGAATCAAATATCTACAATGGTATATTATAGTTTGTATTGAAAGAATTTTTCTCTCGAAAATCACCCTCATTTTTCTTTTTTATCAATGATAGCTAGATTAGGGCTAATTTACTAGCAAAAGAGGCCTAATTTCAATAAACTCGGTGTAGTTATTTGTATAAAGCCAGCAATAATAGTGATTAAGCACACAGGCTCTTTGAAATCAGGAAGTTTGTCATCAGGCATCTTCAGACTGCACCTGAAAAGGCCTCCGGAGGCCTGAAAAGCGAAGGCAAAGACTTGCCAGCCGACATTGTCCTCAATACCTATAGATTTGGGTGGATTCCTCTCTGCTTGGAGGTCCTGAAAACATCCCGAGTCTCCTGCAACTGCCAAGTACTGATATTCTTTACCCACATGGTAAAGTCGCTCTTGTAAAGAGAGAAAGCCAGGTGAGGAAGCTACCCGGCCAATATTTTTGAGACTCGTTATTGCCTTCCCTAGGTCACTCTTCATGCCTTAAAGTCGGCTGGTCATCATCTGAGTCTATGCATGTCTCTCTGAAATATGACATTCCAGTCAAAGCCTTGGTAATAAAACCAGTTTCCAATTCTGTCCTGTTATAAAGAGACGTTATATCACAGTCCTATCGAACTTACACAAACAAACATATTGCCATGAAGTTAATAATACTCAATCACTGAGAGGTTCCACATTCTGGAAGAATCAGGTAGAGAGAAGAAAATAAATGTTTCAGTCCTGCTTACAATGGCATAATTTACCAAATTGCTAAGTCATGGGTAGTTTAAGAGAAACAAGTTACCTGTCCTCTGAAAAAAAAAAAAAATTTATTTTAAACCAGAAAAAAAAGTCATAAAACTGTAACCATTTGCCCTAGCTGGTTTGGCTCCGCCGATAGAGCATCGGCCTGTGGACAGAAGGGTCCAGGGTTCAATTTAGGTCAAGGCCACAATTTAGGTCAATCCCCAGTGGGGAGCATACAGGAGGCAGCCAATCAATGATTGTCTCTCATCATTAATTTCTCTCTCTGTCTCTCTTTGTCTCTCTCTCTCTCTCTCTCTCTGTCTCTCTCTCTCCCTCTTCTTTTTTTTTAAATATATTTTTTGATTGATTTTTTACAGGGAGGAAGAGAGAGGGATAGAGAGTTAGAAACATCGATGAGAGAGAAACATTGACCAGCTGCCTCTTGCACACCCCCTACTGGGGATGTGCCCACAACCAAGGTACATGCCCTTGACCGGAATCGAACCTGGGACCCTTGAGTCCACAGGCCCACGCTCTATCCACTGAGCCAAACCGGTTTCGGCTCTCTCTCTCTCTCTCTCTCTCTCTCTCTCTCTCTCTCTCTCTCTCTCCCTCTCTCCCTCTTTATTCCTCTCTGAAATCAATCCATTCAAAAAAAAAATTTTTTTTTTAAATGGCAACTATTTTCCCCAGTTCATTCCGTCCTGTGCAATTAGACTTGTTCTGCTTGAATCCAGGTGTTTTTCCCCTTAATTCTCTTGAACTTGCCTGATATTTGAGGGTGACTGGGTTGGTGAAGATTCCAAGAAGTTTGCAGGACTGTCCATCAAGGCTCACATGATTTGCTCAGTTTCATATAAGTGTCTGGATCGCTAGAGATTGTGGAAGGTATACCCCAAGTGGAGAACAATTTCTTTGCCACTGTGAGGGCATGAGACTCTTGTGCCACAATCTGATACACAGCTTCATTCATTCACTTTAGTGTGTCCCTCCGTTTGGTGATAGACACCTGATGTCAGGACATCTTAGGTTTACAGCTGTTTTACATAATTTCTGGAACACTTATAACATATACTTATACAAATACAACATAAAGAAGGCTCAATGTTATCTCTATTTTAAAATATGTTTTCATTGATTTTGAGAGAGAGAGAGAGGAAGGGAGAGAGAGATAAAAACATTGAACAGAGGGAAACATAAGCAATCAGCTGCCTCCTGCATGCCCCCTACTGGGAACTGAACCCACAACCCTGGCATACACCCTGACGTGGAAATCAACCAGTGACCTCTTGGTTCACAAGGGACAAGGCTCAACCACTAAGTTACACTGCCCTAGCTGTTATTTCTTATTTGTCAATGCTTCCCACATAATTTCAACCACCAAAATAAACCTAAAAACTTTAATATTTATCTTATGTAGAGAGAGAAAACAAAACTTTTTAGGTGTTCCAGGAATCCCTCTGGAGTATCCCAAACTTAATCCTAGGTCAAGACTCTATTTATAATTTAAATTTTGGAAAGTCTGTCAAAATGTACCAACAGGTGTGGACGTTTACTAAACTGAATCGTGCATCATTATGAAGCAATACTTAATTGTCCACTTAACCAGAGTGACAATAAAAGATTTCAAAGACAAATACAGAAGTTTACGTAATTGTTAGCAACGCTGATTTCTTTTTTTTTCCCTCTCTCTTTTTTTTTTAAATTTCTTTATTGATTAAGGTGTCACATATTTGTCCTCATCCCCCTATTCCCATCCCACACCCCTCCCCACGGATGCCCCAACCCACTGTTGAACTTATCCATTGGTTAGGCTCATATGCATGCACACAGGTCCTTTGGTTGATATCTCCCCCCTCCCCCCACCCTCCCCTATCCTCCCTCTGAGGCCCCATAGTCCGATGGATGCCTCCTTGTTTCTGGTTCTGTTCTTGTTCATCAGTCTATGTTGTTCATCATTTCCCCTAGATGAGCGAGATCATGTGTCACTAGAGATATACTTATAAGAACTGAATGTGAGACGAGCAATAATAGTTATGCTGATAGGCAAATGAATCAGTCTGTAGTGAGTTTCTTTCTGGACGCTGATTTCTTGATATTGAGGAGATTCGGTGTGTTTGTTGGTGTTGTTTTTCAAGCAATGGAGGATCTGATTAAGACAGCATGAAACACACAAACTTACTGCGATAAAACAGAGTCTTTTATTTCTAGGCAGAAACCTTTCCACAGCAGTAGTAGCAGACCAATTGTTCTTTACAGCAGAGAGAGAGAGAACCTAATCTAATTTTTTAAACTTTTTTTTTTATTGATTAAAGTATTACATATGTGTCCTTATCACCCCATTGCCCCCACCCCCATCCCCCACTCATGCCCTCACCCCTGTTGTCTGTGTCCATTGGTTCCTAATCTAATTTTGCCTCAGCTTACTTTTTATAATTAAACTAGAGGCCCGGTGCACAAAATCGTGCACTGAGGCGGCGGGGTCCTTCAGCAAGGTCCTGGCCCGTGCCCTCTCACAGTCCGGGAGCCCCACCCACCCACCTCAGTGCCCCTGCAGGGTAGCCTGGGCCTCCCTCTTTGGGGCAATTGATCACGCCCCCCCCCCCCCCACAGAGGGAGGCCCCGCCCATCCGCCTCAGCTGCTGGTAGGTGGCCTGGGCCTCCTTCTTTGGGGCGATTGTGGAGCCCCCCCTCCCCCAATTGATCGCTCGCCCCGCCGGCCATTGGCCTGGGCCTCCCCCTGCAGGGCAATCATGGGGCGATGGCTGGGCCCCTGACCCATCGCATTGCACCCACCTGGGCTGGCCTGGTGCCAGTGGGTGTCATAGCGTGGTCATCTGGAAGGTCGTCCAGAAGGACATCCGGAAGGATGTCCCTAAGGTCGTTCTGCTGTGCACTCTGATTCGCATATTACCCTTTTATTATTACAGATTCTCTCCCTCGAATGAATTGATTTTATTTTTCCTCAGCTTGACCACATATAAAATTTCCTTTCTCAAGATCCCCTTTTCACTCACCTTCTACAACCTTCCTGTCTACATTCAGATTCCTGTCCTGTTTCTTCTCCTTCCCATTCTGAAACAACCAGCCTGGCTTTAGGACAAAATTAGTTTCCTTTCCCTCAAAAATACATCTGCAATTCTCATACCACATTTGTTGTTGTTGTTGTTGTTGTTGTTGTTGTTCTTAGCCAAAACATATTCTACTTTTCTTGTATGCCCAGTTGTTTTTCCTATTACTTTTCATTTCTGTTGCTTTAATTACATATATTAAAGTTCTTCACGTTTAAACCCTTAATTTCCAGTGAAAACAAAGAAATGAACTGTCTGTCACACCGGTACTCATTCATTCTTCCTTTCTTTCCAATTTATTGGGCTGGCATTGGTTTATAACATTACACAAGTTTCCACACTACAATTCTATTACCACATCACCTGTATAGTGGGTTGTGCACTCACCACCCCAAAATCTAGTCTCCCTCTGACACCATATACTTGACCCACTTGACCCTTTTCATTCCCCTCCTCCCTGCTTTCTCTCTGGTAACCACCCTTCTGTAGTCTGTGTCTCCACCACGAGGATTTAAGAAACTGTCCACAGGATAAACTGAGGCCCTGGGGACTCTGGAGGGGGGCCCAGTTCCTCACAGCCCTGAGACAAACGGCCACACCTCCCATCAGCCAGGGCGGTGGCCTCCCTGAAGGGCCTGGCTGGAATGGCGGGAACTTCCTGCTGCTCTTGCTGTGGCTTCCGGGGGTGGGGGGTGGGAGGAGACTGGCCTTCAGGAGTAGGCCCCTTGGAGTCTCAATTGCAAACCGAAATCCCGGGCACCCCCTCCACCAGCTCCCTCCCCGCCCCACTATCCGCTGGCTGGCTGGGCTGCCAGCTCCAGACACCAAAGCTTCCCCTTTCTACTGTCTCGCTCAGGCGCCCGCGTGGACTAGCTGGGCCGCAGGTACAGGCCCTCCCGGATGGATGTTCCTCCCGGCTCGGAGAAGTTCTGGCCGCTGGATGGCAGCAAGACTCCGTACATGCCCGACTTCCTTCTCCCCCGCCCTCCGCGTTTAGAAAAAAAGCGGCCCTCAGAATCAAAACGCAAATTACCGACAGGGTAAGGCAGGTCCGTGTTAGGAGTCAGCATAGCTCCAACTCCTTTCCTTAAACGTCTTTGATTAGCAGCCTGGCAGACAACGCCCCCCCCCCCTCTATTGTTTGTTTCCTTGTTTGTTTGTTTTTCCGTAGACCACGGTGCCAAGTCTTGGGGGGGGGGGGGGGCGGGGGAGGGGGGAGAAGGGGGGACGACGACGCTTATATTAATTTTCTTTTTCTTGTTTTGTTCATCAAATGAATGTCTAGCTGACTCATTTTTATTTTGTCAAAGACCATTTATTCATTGAGGTATACTTGAAATAAACTCTCATTAATTTCAGGTGTACAACATCATGATTAAATATTTGCATACATCGCTAAATGACCACCACAATGACTCTAGTTAACGGTGTGGGGGACAAAGAAACTCTCCTCTACACTCAAGGTTCCAATCATCAAAATGACATGAGACGGATCAGCAAGAGAACATGTCCAAATTTAATACACACATATGTGCGGCAACCCCGCGTACACGTCAGGTCACAGACCCCACATGCAGGAGAGGTTCAGAGATGGATAGAGGGATCCAGGTACATAAGACATCCCAAGTTAGGGACGATGGGGTCATGCACCTTTGGGGTCTGGAGAGGGTCATTGCAGTACGGTAATAAGAGCAGATGTTTAGTAAATAAGAGATTGCCCTGCCATATAGGTGGGTCAAAAAGACATTGTGGCTGATGGTGTCTTATTATGAGCCAGACGCCTTATTCAAGTTGTTCTAGGTAGTGAAAGGGAGGGACAGAAGATTCTCTGGAGCCCAAGGCCAAAGTTTCCTTTAGCTCAAAACAATCCACATACCAGAGACACATCCTGGGTGACTTGTCTTGAGCCCCCACAGTTCCATCCTCTGAAACTTCCCTGGAAGTTTCACACTCCAGAAGCTGGACTGATAGACCATTCTATCATTAATTCGGTCTCAGTCCTGAGAAAAGTTCTTCAGTTCAGTTAAAGTTGTGTCTCATCTTGGGAGGCGGTGATACTCACAAAGTATCACCTCTGATGTAAGCAATCAGGTATATAGTGAGAGGCATCTCTATGGAACAAGAGAAAAACAAAGGTTAATGATCAGAGCAGAACTATAATCCCAGTTTCTGAGTTCTGAAAGCAGGCACCTGGCAGTTTCTAGAAGTCCACCTCTTTCATATGGAGTGAAAGCAGGCAGAGAGAGTCTGATAGATTCTCCTGGCCTGTCCCTTGAATGACTCTGGTACTAGTAAGCTTTCTGCAAAGGGCATGGTGATTGTCCATTGATGACCCTTGTGGTGACTTCTCTAATGTCTTACATCAACTTGTCACACTTAAAAAAAAAAGTTATCTTCATTGTTGAAAGTATTACAGATGTCCTCTTTTTTCCCCTTTGATCCCTTCTAGGTCCCAACCCCCACTCCACACCCCCCCCCACCCCCCGCCCCACGCCCACGAGGCCTTCATGACAATGACACTATTGGCTGTGTCCCTGGGTTAGCTCTGGTTTATATACGTATGCATACAAGTTCTTTGGATGATCTTTTCCCACCCAACTTGTCCCACTTTAGCTTGCGTGGCCTTTGTGAAAAGGGCAGTTTTAGTTCTCAATGATTTCAAGTCAAGCGTGGAAAAGTAGAAAAACAAAAACAAACAAACAAACAAAAACTTAGTTTGGAGGTTTTCAGCCAAATATTTAAAAACAAAACAAAACAAAACAAAAAACTAGAAAACTTCGAAATCCAGTCGTGTGTATTGGTAGAAATCTTAAAAACAACAAACATACAAACTCAAAAGACAATGAAGAGCATTAGAATCAAATATCTACAATGGTATATTATAGTTTGTATTGAAAGAATTTTTCTCTCGAAAATCACCCTCATTTTTCTTTTTTATCAATGATAGCTAGATTAGGGCTAATTTACTAGCAAAAGAGGCCTAATTTCAATAAACTCGGTGTAGTTATTTGTATAAAGCCAGCAATAATAGTGATTAAGCACACAGGCTCTTTGAAATCAGGAAGTTTGTCATCAGGCATCTTCAGACTGCACCTGAAAAGGCCTCCGGAGGCCTGAAAAGCGAAGGCAAAGACTTGCCAGCCGACATTGTCCTCAATACCTATAGATTTGGGTGGATTCCTCTCTGCTTGGAGGTCCTGAAAACATCCCGAGTCTCCTGCAACTGCCAAGTACTGATATTCTTTACCCACATGGTAAAGTCGCTCTTGTAAAGAGAGAAAGCCAGGTGAGGAAGCTACCCGGCCAATATTTTTGAGACTCGTTATTGCCTTCCCTAGGTCACTCTTCATGCCTTAAAGTCGGCTGGTCATCATCTGAGTCTATGCATGTCTCTCTGAAATATGACATTCCAGTCAAAGCCTTGGTAATAAAACCAGTTTCCAATTCTGTCCTGTTATAAAGAGACGTTATATCACAGTCCTATCGAACTTACACAAACAAACATATTGCCATGAAGTTAATAATACTCAATCACTGAGAGGTTCCACATTCTGGAAGAATCAGGTAGAGAGAAGAAAATAAATGTTTCAGTCCTGCTTACAATGGCATAATTTACCAAATTGCTAAGTCATGGGTAGTTTAAGAGAAACAAGTTACCTGTCCTCTGAAAAAAAAAAAAAATTTATTTTAAACCAGAAAAAAAAGTCATAAAACTGTAACCATTTGCCCTAGCTGGTTTGGCTCCGCCGATAGAGCATCGGCCTGTGGACAGAAGGGTCCAGGGTTCAATTTAGGTCAAGGCCACAATTTAGGTCAATCCCCAGTGGGGAGCATACAGGAGGCAGCCAATCAATGATTGTCTCTCATCATTAATTTCTCTCTCTGTCTCTCTTTGTCTCTCTCTCTCTCTCTCTCTCTGTCTCTCTCTCTCCCTCTTCTTTTTTTTTAAATATATTTTTTGATTGATTTTTTACAGGGAGGAAGAGAGAGGGATAGAGTTAGAAACATCGATGAGAGAGAAACATTGACCAGCTGCCTCTTGCACACCCCCTACTGGGGATGTGCCCACAACCAAGGTACATGCCCTTGACCGGAATCGAACCTGGGACCCTTGAGTCCACAGGCCCACGCTCTATCCACTGAGCCAAACCGGTTTCGGCTCTCTCTCTCTCTCTCTCTCTCTCTCTCTCTCTCTCTCTCTCTCTCCCTCTCTCCCTCTTTATTCCTCTCTGAAATCAATCCATTCAAAAAAAAAATTTTTTTTTTAAATGGCAACTATTTTCCCCAGTTCATTCCGTCCTGTGCAATTAGACTTGTTCTGCTTGAATCCAGGTGTTTTTCCCCTTAATTCTCTTGAACTTGCCTGATATTTGAGGGTGACTGGGTTGGTGAAGATTCCAAGAAGTTTGCAGGACTGTCCATCAAGGCTCACATGATTTGCTCAGTTTCATATAAGTGTCTGGATCGCTAGAGATTGTGGAAGGTATACCCCAAGTGGAGAACAATTTCTTTGCCACTGTGAGGGCATGAGACTCTTGTGCCACAATCTGATACACAGCTTCATTCATTCACTTTAGTGTGTCCCTCCGTTTGGTGATAGACACCTGATGTCAGGACATCTTAGGTTTACAGCTGTTTTACATAATTTCTGGAACACTTATAACATATACTTATACAAATACAACATAAAGAAGGCTCAATGTTATCTCTATTTTAAAATATGTTTTCATTGATTTTGAGAGAGAGAGAGAGGAAGGGAGAGAGAGATAAAAACATTGAACAGAGGGAAACATAAGCAATCAGCTGCCTCCTGCATGCCCCCTACTGGGAACTGAACCCACAACCCTGGCATACACCCTGACGTGGAAATCAACCAGTGACCTCTTGGTTCACAAGGGACAAGGCTCAACCACTAAGTTACACTGCCCCAGCTGTTATTTCTTATTTGTCAATGCTTCCCACATAATTTCAACCACCAAAATAAACCTAAAAACTTTAATATTTATCTTATGTAGAGAGAGAAAACAAAACTTTTTAGGTGTTCCAGGAATCCCTCTGGAGTATCCCAAACTTAATCCTAGGTCAAGACTCTATTTATAATTTAAATTTTGGAAAGTCTGTCAAAATGTACCAAAAGGTGTGGACGTTTACTAAACTGAATCGTGCATCATTATGAAGCAATACTTAATTGTCCACTTAACCAGAGTGACAATAAAAGATTTCAAAGACAAATACAGAAGTTTACGTAATTGTTAGCAACGCTGATTTCTTTTTTTTTCCCTCTCTCTTTTTTTTTTAAATTTCTTTATTGATTAAGGTGTCACATATTTGTCCTCATCCCCCTATTCCCATCCCACACCCCTCCCCACGGATGCCCCAACCCACTGTTGAACTTATCCATTGGTTAGGCTCATATGCATGCACACAGGTCCTTTGGTTGATATCTCCCCCCTCCCCCCCACCCTCCCCTATCCTCCCTCTGAGGCCCCATAGTCCGATGGATGCCTCCTTGTTTCTGGTTCTGTTCTTGTTCATCAGTCTATGTTGTTCATCATTTCCCCTAGATGAGCGAGATCATGTGTCACTAGAGATATACTTATAAGAACTGAATGTGAGACGAGCAATAATAGTTATGCTGATAGGCAAATGAATCAGTCTGTAGTGAGTTTCTTTCTGGACGCTGATTTCTTGATATTGAGGAGATTCGGTGTGTTTGTTGGTGTTGTTTTTCAAGCAATGGAGGATCTGATTAAGACAGCATGAAACACACAAACTTACTGCGATAAAACAGAGTCTTTTATTTCTAGGCAGAAACCTTTCCACAGCAGTAGTAGCAGACCAATTGTTCTTTACAGCAGAGAGAGAGAGAACCTAATCTAATTTTTTAAACTTTTTTTTTTATTGATTAAAGTATTACATATGTGTCCTTATCACCCCATTGCCCCCACCCCCATCCCCCACTCATGCCCTCACCCCTGTTGTCTGTGTCCATTGGTTCCTAATCTAATTTTGCCTCAGCTTACTTTTTATAATTAAACTAGAGGCCCGGTGCACAAAATCGTGCACTGAGGCGGCGGGGTCCTTCAGCAAGGTCCTGGCCCGTGCCCTCTCACAGTCCGGGAGCCCCACCCACCCACCTCAGTGCCCCTGCAGGGTAGCCTGGGCCTCCCTCTTTGGGGCAATTGATCACGCCCCCCCCCCCCCCACAGAGGGAGGCCCCGCCCATCCGCCTCAGCTGCTGGTAGGTGGCCTGGGCCTCCTTCTTTGGGGCGATTGTGGAGCCCCCCCTCCCCCAATTGATCGCTCGCCCCGCCGGCCATTGGCCTGGGCCTCCCCCTGCAGGGCAATCATGGGGCGATGGCTGGGCCCCTGACCCATCGCATTGCACCCACCTGGGCTGGCCTGGTGCCAGTGGGTGTCATAGCGTGGTCATCTGGAAGGTCGTCCAGAAGGACATCCGGAAGGATGTCCCTAAGGTCGTTCTGCTGTGCACTCTGATTCGCATATTACCCTTTTATTATTACAGATTCTCTCCCTCGAATGAATTGATTTTATTTTTCCTCAGCTTGACCACATATAAAATTTCCTTTCTCAAGATCCCCTTTTCACTCACCTTCTACAACCTTCCTGTCTACATTCAGATTCCTGTCCTGTTTCTTCTCCTTCCCATTCTGAAACAACCAGCCTGGCTTTAGGACAAAATTAGTTTCCTTTCCCTCAAAAATACATCTGCAATTCTCATACCACATTTGTTGTTGTTGTTGTTGTTGTTGTTGTTGTTCTTAGCCAAAACATATTCTACTTTTCTTGTATGCCCAGTTGTTTTTCCTATTACTTTTCATTTCTGTTGCTTTAATTACATATATTAAAGTTCTTCACGTTTAAACCCTTAATTTCCAGTGAAAACAAAGAAATGAACTGTCTGTCACACCGGTACTCATTCATTCTTCCTTTCTTTCCAATTTATTGGGCTGGCATTGGTTTATAACATTACACAAGTTTCCACACTACAATTCTATTACCACATCACCTGTATAGTGGGTTGTGCACTCACCACCCCAAAATCTAGTCTCCCTCTGACACCATATACTTGACCCACTTGACCCTTTTCATTCCCCTCCTCCCTGCTTTCTCTCTGGTAACCACCCTTCTGTAGTCTGTGTCTCCACCACGAGGATTTAAGAAACTGTCCACAGGATAAACTGAGGCCCTGGGGACTCTGGAGGGGGGCCCAGTTCCTCACAGCCCTGAGACAAACGGCCACACCTCCCATCAGCCAGGGCGGTGGCCTCCCTGAAGGGCCTGGCTGGAATGGCGGGAACTTCCTGCTGCTCTTGCTGTGGCTTCCGGGGGTGGGGGGTGGGAGGAGACTGGCCTTCAGGAGTAGGCCCCTTGGAGTCTCAATTGCAAACCGAAATCCCGGGCACCCCCTCCACCAGCTCCCTCCCCGCCCCACTATCCGCTGGCTGGCTGGGCTGCCAGCTCCAGACACCAAAGCTTCCCCTTTCTACTGTCTGGCTCAGGCGCCCGCGTGGACTAGCTGGGCCGCAGGTACAGGCCCTCCCGGATGGATGTTCCTCCCGGCTCGGAGAAGTTCTGGCCGCTGGATGGCAGCAAGACTCCGTACATGCCCGACTTCCTTCTCCCCCGCCCTCCGCGTTTAGAAAAAAAGCGGCCCTCAGAATCAAAACGCAAATTACCGACAGGGTAAGGCAGGTCCGTGTTAGGAGTCAGCATAGCTCCAACTCCTTTCCTTAAACGTCTTTGATTAGCAGCCTGGCAGACAACGCCCCCCCCCCTCTATTGTTTGTTTCCTTGTTTGTTTGTTTTTCCGTAGACCACGGTGCCAAGTCTTGGGGGGGGGGGGGGGCGGGGGGGGGGCGAGAAGGGGGGACGACGACGCTTATATTAATTTTCTTTTTCTTGTTTTGTTCATCAAATGAATGTCTAGCTGACTCATTTTTATTTTGTCAAAGACCATTTATTCATTGAGGTATACTTGAAATAAACTCTCATTAATTTCAGGTGTACAACATCATGATTAAATATTTGCATACATCGCTAAATGACCACCACAATGACTCTAGTTAACGGTGTGGGGGACAAAGAAACTCTCCTCTACACTCAAGGTTCCAATCATCAAAATGACATGAGACGGATCAGCAAGAGAACATGTCCAAATTTAATACACACATATGTGCGGCAACCCCGCGTACACGTCAGGTCACAGACCCCACATGCAGGAGAGGTTCAGAGATGGATAGAGGGATCCAGGTACATAAGACATCCCAAGTTAGGGACGATGGGGTCATGCACCTTTGGGGTCTGGAGAGGGTCATTGCAGTACGGTAATAAGAGCAGATGTTTAGTAAATAAGAGATTGCCCTGCCATATAGGTGGGTCAAAAAGACATTGTGGCTGATGGTGTCTTATTATGAGCCAGACGCCTTATTCAAGTTGTTCTAGGTAGTGAAAGGGAGGGACAGAAGATTCTCTGGAGCCCAAGGCCAAAGTTTCCTTTAGCTCAAAACAATCCACATACCAGAGACACATCCTGGGTGACTTGTCTTGAGCCCCCACAGTTCCATCCTCTGAAACTTCCCTGGAAGTTTCACACTCCAGAAGCTGGACTGATAGACCATTCTATCATTAATTCGGTCTCAGTCCTGAGAAAAGTTCTTCAGTTCAGTTAAAGTTGTGTCTCATCTTGGGAGGCGGTGATACTCACAAAGTATCACCTCTGATGTAAGCAATCAGGTATATAGTGAGAGGCATCTCTATGGAACAAGAGAAAAACAAAGGTTAATGATCAGAGCAGAACTATAATCCCAGTTTCTGAGTTCTGAAAGCAGGCACCTGGCAGTTTCTAGAAGTCCACCTCTTTCATATGGAGTGAAAGCAGGCAGAGAGAGTCTGATAGATTCTCCTGGCCTGTCCCTTGAATGACTCTGGTACTAGTAAGCTTTCTGCAAAGGGCATGGTGATTGTCCATTGATGACCCTTGTGGTGACTTCTCTAATGTCTTACATCAACTTGTCACACTTAAAAAAAAAAGTTATCTTCATTGTTGAAAGTATTACAGATGTCCTCTTTTTTCCCCTTTGATCCCTTCTAGGTCCCAACCCCCACTCCACACCCCCCCCACCCCCCGCCCCACGCCCACGAGGCCTTCATGACAATGACACTATTGGCTGTGTCCCTGGGTTAGCTCTGGTTTATATACGTATGCATACAAGTTCTTTGGATGATCTTTTCCCACCCAACTTGTCCCACTTTAGCTTGCGTGGCCTTTGTGAAAAGGGCAGTTTTAGTTCTCAATGATTTCAAGTCAAGCGTGGAAAAGTAGAAAAACAAAAACAAACAAACAAACAAAAACTTAGTTTGGAGGTTTTCAGCCAAATATTTAAAAACAAAACAAAACAAAACAAAAAACTAGAAAACTTCGAAATCCAGTCGTGTGTATTGGTAGAAATCTTAAAAACAACAAACATACAAACTCAAAAGACAATGAAGAGCATTAGAATCAAATATCTACAATGGTATATTATAGTTTGTATTGAAAGAATTTTTCTCTCGAAAATCACCCTCATTTTTCTTTTTTATCAATGATAGCTAGATTAGGGCTAATTTACTAGCAAAAGAGGCCTAATTTCAATAAACTCGGTGTAGTTATTTGTATAAAGCCAGCAATAATAGTGATTAAGCACACAGGCTCTTTGAAATCAGGAAGTTTGTCATCAGGCATCTTCAGACTGCACCTGAAAAGGCCTCCGGAGGCCTGAAAAGCGAAGGCAAAGACTTGCCAGCCGACATTGTCCTCAATACCTATAGATTTGGGTGGATTCCTCTCTGCTTGGAGGTCCTGAAAACATCCCGAGTCTCCTGCAACTGCCAAGTACTGATATTCTTTACCCACATGGTAAAGTCGCTCTTGTAAAGAGAGAAAGCCAGGTGAGGAAGCTACCCGGCCAATATTTTTGAGACTCGTTATTGCCTTCCCTAGGTCACTCTTCATGCCTTAAAGTCGGCTGGTCATCATCTGAGTCTATGCATGTCTCTCTGAAATATGACATTCCAGTCAAAGCCTTGGTAATAAAACCAGTTTCCAATTCTGTCCTGTTATAAAGAGACGTTATATCACAGTCCTATCGAACTTACACAAACAAACATATTGCCATGAAGTTAATAATACTCAATCACTGAGAGGTTCCACATTCTGGAAGAATCAGGTAGAGAGAAGAAAATAAATGTTTCAGTCCTGCTTACAATGGCATAATTTACCAAATTGCTAAGTCATGGGTAGTTTAAGAGAAACAAGTTACCTGTCCTCTGAAAAAAAAAAAAATTTATTTTAAACCAGAAAAAAAAGTCATAAAACTGTAACCATTTGCCCTAGCTGGTTTGGCTCCGCCGATAGAGCATCGGCCTGTGGACAGAAGGGTCCAGGGTTCAATTTAGGTCAAGGCCACAATTTAGGTCAATCCCCAGTGGGGAGCATACAGGAGGCAGCCAATCAATGATTGTCTCTCATCATTAATTTCTCTCTCTGTCTCTCTTTGTCTCTCTCTCTCTCTCTCTCTCTGTCTCTCTCTCTCCCTCTTCTTTTTTTTTAAATATATTTTTTGATTGATTTTTTACAGGGAGGAAGAGAGAGGGATAGAGAGTTAGAAACATCGATGAGAGAGAAACATTGACCAGCTGCCTCTTGCACACCCCCTACTGGGGATGTGCCCACAACCAAGGTACATGCCCTTGACCGGAATCGAACCTGGGACCCTTGAGTCCACAGGCCCACGCTCTATCCACTGAGCCAAACCGGTTTCGGCTCTCTCTCTCTCTCTCTCTCTCTCTCTCTCTCTCTCTCTCTCTCTCTCCCTCTCTCCCTCTTTATTCCTCTCTGAAATCAATCCATTCAAAAAAAAAATTTTTTTTTAAATGGCAACTATTTTCCCCAGTTCATTCCGTCCTGTGCAATTAGACTTGTTCTGCTTGAATCCAGGTGTTTTTCCCCTTAATTCTCTTGAACTTGCCTGATATTTGAGGGTGACTGGGTTGGTGAAGATTCCAAGAAGTTTGCAGGACTGTCCATCAAGGCTCACATGATTTGCTCAGTTTCATATAAGTGTCTGGATCGCTAGAGATTGTGGAAGGTATACCCCAAGTGGAGAACAATTTCTTTGCCACTGTGAGGGCATGAGACTCTTGTGCCACAATCTGATACACAGCTTCATTCATTCACTTTAGTGTGTCCCTCCGTTTGGTGATAGACACCTGATGTCAGGACATCTTAGGTTTACAGCTGTTTTACATAATTTCTGGAACACTTATAACATATACTTATACAAATACAACATAAAGAAGGCTCAATGTTATCTCTATTTTAAAATATGTTTTCATTGATTTTGAGAGAGAGAGAGAGGAAGGGAGAGAGAGATAAAAACATTGACCAGAGGGAAACATAAGCAATCAGCTGCCTCCTGCATGCCCCCTACTGGGGAACTGAACCCACAACCCTGGCATACACCCTGACGTGGAAATCAACCAGTGACCTCTTGGTTCACAAGGGACAAGGCTCAACCACTAAGTTACACTGCCCTAGCTGTTATTTCTTATTTGTCAATGCTTCCCACATAATTTCAACCACCAAAATAAACCTAAAAACTTTAATATTTATCTTATGTAGAGAGAGAAAACAAAACTTTTTAGGTGTTCCAGGAATCCCTCTGGAGTATCCCAAACTTAATCCTAGGTCAAGACTCTATTTATAATTTAAATTTTGGAAAGTCTGTCAAAATGTACCAACAGGTGTGGACGTTTACTAAACTGAATCGTGCATCATTATGAAGCAATACTTAATTGTCCACTTAACCAGAGTGACAATAAAAGATTTCAAAGACAAATACAGAAGTTTACGTAATTGTTAGCAACGCTGATTTCTTTTTTTTTTCCCTCTCTCTTTTTTTTAAAATTTCTTTATTGATTAAGGTGTCACATATTTGTCCTCATCCCCCTATTCCCATCCCACACCCCTCCCCACGGATGCCCCAACCCACTGTTGAACTTATCCATTGGTTAGGCTCATATGCATGCACACAGGTCCTTTGGTTGATATCTCCCCCCTCCCCCCACCCTCCCCTATCCTCCCTCTGAGGCCCCATAGTCCGATGGATGCCTCCTTGTTTCTGGTTCTGTTCTTGTTCATCAGTCTATGTTGTTCATCATTTCCCCTAGATGAGCGAGATCATGTGTCACTAGAGATATACTTATAAGAACTGAATGTGAGACGAGCAATAATAGTTATGCTGATAGGCAAATGAATCAGTCTGTAGTGAGTTTCTTTCTGGACGCTGATTTCTTGATATTGAGGAGATTCGGTGTGTTTGTTGGTGTTGTTTTTCAAGCAATGGAGGATCTGATTAAGACAGCATGAAACACACAAACTTACTGCGATAAAACAGAGTCTTTTATTTCTAGGCAGAAACCTTTCCACAGCAGTAGTAGCAGACCAATTGTTCTTTACAGCAGAGAGAGAGAGAACCTAATCTAATTTTTTAAACTTTTTTTTTATTGATTAAGGTATTACATATGTGTCCTTATCACCCCATTGCCCCCACCCCCGTCCCCCACTCATGCCCTCACCCCTGTTGTCTGTGTCCATTGGTTCCTAATCTAATTTTGCCTCAGCTTACTTTTTATAATTAAACTAGAGGCCCGGTGCACAAAATCGTGCACTGAGGCGGCGGGGTCCTTCAGCACGGTCCTGGCCCGTGCCCTCTCACAGTCCGGGAGCCCCACCCACCCACCTCAGTGCCCCTGCAGGGTAGCCTGGGCCTCCCTCTTTGGGGCAATTGATCACGCCCCCCCCCCCCCCCACAGAGGGAGGCCCCGCCCATCCGCCTCGGCTGCTGGTAGGTGGCCTGGGCCTCCTTCTTTGGGGCGATTGTGGAGCCCCCCCTCCCCCAATTGATCGCTCGCCCCGCCGGCCATTGGCCTGGGCCTCCCTCTGCAGGGCAATCATGGGGCGATGGCTGGGCCCCTGACCCATCGCATTGCACCCACCTGGGCTGGCCTGGTGCCAGTGGGTGTCATAGCGTGGTCATCTGGAAGGTCGTCCAGAAGGACATCCGGAAGGATGTCCCTAAGGTCGTTCTGCTGTGCACTCTGATTCGCATATTACCCTTTTATTATTACAGATTCTCTCCCTCGAATGAATTGATTTTATTTTTCCTCAGCTTGACCACATATAAAATTTCCTTTCTCAAGATCCCCTTTTCACTCACCTTCTACAACCTTCCTGTCTACATTCAGATTCCTGTCCTGTTTCTTCTCCTTCCCATTCTGAAACAACCAGCCTGGCTTTAGGACAAAATTAGTTTCCTTTCCCTCAAAAATACATCTGCAATTCTCATACCACATTTGTTGTTGTTGTTGTTGTTGTTGTTGTTGTTGTTCTTAGCCAAAACATATTCTACTTTTCTTGTATGCCCAGTTGTTTTTCCTATTACTTTTCATTTCTGTTGCTTTAATTACATATATTAAAGTTCTTCACGTTTAAACCCTTAATTTCCAGTGAAAACAAAGAAATGAACTGTCTGTCACACCGGTACTCATTCATTCTTCCTTTCTTTCCAATTTATTGGGCTGGCATTGGTTTATAACATTACACAAGTTTCCACACTACAATTCTATTACCACATCACCTGTATAGTGGGTTGTGCACTCACCACCCCAAAATCTAGTCTCCCTCTGACACCATATACTTGACCCACTTGACCCTTTTCATTCCCCTCCTCCCTGCTTTCTCTCTGGTAACCACCCTTCTGTAGTCTGTGTCTCCACCACGAGGATTTAAGAAACTGTCCACAGGATAAACTGAGGCCCTGGGGACTCTGGAGGGGGGCCCAGTTCCTCACAGCCCTGAGACAAACGGCCACACCTCCCATCAGCCAGGGCGGTGGCCTCCCTGAAGGGCCTGGCTGGAATGGCGGGAACTTCCTGCTGCTCTTGCTGTGGCTTCCGGGGGTGGGGGGTGGGAGGAGACTGGCCTTCAGGAGTAGGCCCCTTGGAGTCTCAATTGCAAACCGAAATCCCGGGCACCCCCTCCACCAGCTCCCTCCCCGCCCCACTATCCGCTGGCTGGCTGGGCTGCCAGCTCCAGACACCAAAGCTTCCCCTTTCTACTGTCTCGCTCAGGCGCCCGCGTGGACTAGCTGGGCCGCAGGTACAGGCCCTCCCGGATGGATGTTCCTCCCGGCTCGGAGAAGTTCTGGCCGCTGGATGGCAGCAAGACTCCGTACATGCCCGACTTCCTTCTCCCCCGCCCTCCGCGTTTAGAAAAAAAGCGGCCCTCAGAATCAAAACGCAAATTACCGACAGGGTAAGGCAGGTCCGTGTTAGGAGTCAGCATAGCTCCAACTCCTTTCCTTAAACGTCTTTGATTAGCAGCCTGGCAGACAACGCCCCCCCCCCTCTATTGTTTGTTTCCTTGTTTGTTTGTTTTTCCGTAGACCACGGTGCCAAGTCTTGGGGGGGGGGGGCGGGGGGGGGGGGGAGAAGGGGGTACGACGACGCTTATATTAATTTTCTTTTTCTTGTTTTGTTCATCAAATGAATGTCTAGCTGACTCATTTTTATTTTGTCAAAGACCATTTATTCATTGAGGTATACTTGAAATAAACTCTCATTAATTTCAGGTGTACAACATCATGATTAAATATTTGCATACATCGCTAAATGACCACCACAATGACTCTAGTTAACGGTGTGGGGGACAAAGAAACTCTCCTCTACACTCAAGGTTCCAATCATCAAAATGACATGAGACGGATCAGCAAGAGAACATGTCCAAATTTAATACACACATATGTGCGGCAACCCCGCGTACACGTCAGGTCACAGACCCCACATGCAGGAGAGGTTCAGAGATGGATAGAGGGATCCAGGTACATAAGACATCCCAAGTTAGGGACGATGGGGTCATGCACCTTTGGGGTCTGGAGAGGGTCATTGCAGTACGGTAATAAGAGCAGATGTTTAGTAAATAAGAGATTGCCCTGCCATATAGGTGGGTCAAAAAGACATTGTGGCTGATGGTGTCTTATTATGAGCCAGACGCCTTATTCAAGTTGTTCTAGGTAGTGAAAGGGAGGGACAGAAGATTCTCTGGAGCCCAAGGCCAAAGTTTCCTTTAGCTCAAAACAATCCACATACCAGAGACACATCCTGGGTGACTTGTCTTGAGCCCCCACAGTTCCATCCTCTGAAACTTCCCTGGAAGTTTCACACTCCAGAAGCTGGACTGATAGACCATTCTATCATTAATTCGGTCTCAGTCCTGAGAAAAGTTCTTCAGTTCAGTTAAAGTTGTGTCTCATCTTGGGAGGCGGTGATACTCACAAAGTATCACCTCTGATGTAAGCAATCAGGTATATAGTGAGAGGCATCTCTATGGAACAAGAGAAAAACAAAGGTTAATGATCAGAGCAGAACTATAATCCCAGTTTCTGAGTTCTGAAAGCAGGCACCTGGCAGTTTCTAGAAGTCCACCTCTTTCATATGGAGTGAAAGCAGGCAGAGAGAGTCTGATAGATTCTCCTGGCCTGTCCCTTGAATGACTCTGGTACTAGTAAGCTTTCTGCAAAGGGCATGGTGATTGTCCATTGATGACCCTTGTGGTGACTTCTCTAATGTCTTACATCAACTTGTCACACTTAAAAAAAAAAGTTATCTTCATTGTTGAAAGTATTACAGATGTCCTCTTTTTTCCCCTTTGATCCCTTCTAGGTCCCAACCCCCACTCCACACCCCCCCCACCCCCCGCCCCACGCCCACGAGGCCTTCATGACAATGACACTATTGGCTGTGTCCCTGGGTTAGCTCTGGTTTATATACGTATGCATACAAGTTCTTTGGATGATCTTTTCCCACCCAACTTGTCCCACTTTAGCTTGCGTGGCCTTTGTGAAAAGGGCAGTTTTAGTTCTCAATGATTTCAAGTCAAGCGTGGAAAAGTAGAAAAACAAAAACAAACAAACAAACAAAAACTTAGTTTGGAGGTTTTCAGCCAAATATTTAAAAACAAAACAAAACAAAACAAAAAACTAGAAAACTTCGAAATCCAGTCGTGTGTATTGGTAGAAATCTTAAAAACAACAAACATACAAACTCAAAAGACAATGAAGAGCATTAGAATCAAATATCTACAATGGTATATTATAGTTTGTATTGAAAGAATTTTTCTCTCGAAAATCACCCTCATTTTTCTTTTTTATCAATGATAGCTAGATTAGGGCTAATTTACTAGCAAAAGAGGCCTAATTTCAATAAACTCGGTGTAGTTATTTGTATAAAGCCAGCAATAATAGTGATTAAGCACACAGGCTCTTTGAAATCAGGAAGTTTGTCATCAGGCATCTTCAGACTGCACCTGAAAAGGCCTCCGGAGGCCTGAAAAGCGAAGGCAAAGACTTGCCAGCCGACATTGTCCTCAATACCTATAGATTTGGGTGGATTCCTCTCTGCTTGGAGGTCCTGAAAACATCCCGAGTCTCCTGCAACTGCCAAGTACTGATATTCTTTACCCACATGGTAAAGTCGCTCTTGTAAAGAGAGAAAGCCAGGTGAGGAAGCTACCCGGCCAATATTTTTGAGACTCGTTATTGCCTTCCCTAGGTCACTCTTCATGCCTTAAAGTCGGCTGGTCATCATCTGAGTCTATGCATGTCTCTCTGAAATATGACATTCCAGTCAAAGCCTTGGTAATAAAACCAGTTTCCAATTCTGTCCTGTTATAAAGAGACGTTATATCACAGTCCTATCGAACTTACACAAACAAACATATTGCCATGAAGTTAATAATACTCAATCACTGAGAGGTTCCACATTCTGGAAGAATCAGGTAGAGAGAAGAAAATAAATGTTTCAGTCCTGCTTACAATGGCATAATTTACCAAATTGCTAAGTCATGGGTAGTTTAAGAGAAACAAGTTACCTGTCCTCTGAAAAAAAAAAAAATTTATTTTAAACCAGAAAAAAAAGTCATAAAACTGTAACCATTTGCCCTAGCTGGTTTGGCTCCGCCGATAGAGCATCGGCCTGTGGACAGAAGGGTCCAGGGTTCAATTTAGGTCAAGGCCACAATTTAGGTCAATCCCCAGTGGGGAGCATACAGGAGGCAGCCAATCAATGATTCTCTCTCATCATTAATTTCTCTCCCTGTCTCTCTTTGTCTCTCTCTCTCTCTCTCTCTCTCTCTCTCTCTCTCCCTCTTCTTTTTTTTTAAATATATTTTTTGATTGATTTTTTACAGGGAGGAAGAGAGAGGGATAGAGAGTTAGAAACATCGATGAGAGAGAAACATTGACCAGCTGCCTCTTGCACACCCCCTACTGGGGATGTGCCCGCAACCAAGGTACATGCCCTTGACCGGAATCGAACCTGGGACCCTTGAGTCCACAGGCCCACGCTCTATCCACTGAGCCAAACCGGTTTCGGCTCTCTCTCTCTCTCTCTCTCTCTCTCTCTCTCTCTCTCTCTCTCTCTCCCTCTCTCCCTCTTCATTCCTCTCTGAAATCAATCCATTCAAAAAAAAATTTTTTTTTTAAATGGCAACTATTTTCCCCAGTTCATTCCGTCCTGTGCAATTAGACTTGTTCTGCTTGAATCCAGGTGTTTTTCCCCTTAATTCTCTTGAACTTGCCTGATATTTGAGGGTGACTGGGTTGGTGAAGATTCCAAGAAGTTTGCAGGACTGTCCATCAAGGCTCACATGATTTGCTCAGTTTCATATAAGTGTCTGGATCACTAGAGATTGTGGAAGGTATACCCCAAGTGGAGAACAATTTCTTTGCCACTGTGAGGGCATGAGACTCTTGTGCCACAATCTGATACACAGCTTCATTCATTCACTTTAGTGTGTCCCTCCGTTTGGTGATAGACACCTGATGTCAGGACATCTTAGGTTTACAGCAGTTTTACATAATTTCTGGAACACTTATAACATATACTTATACAAATACAACATAAAGAAGGCTCAATGTTATCTCTATTTTAAAATATGTTTTCATTGATTTTGAGAGAGAGAGAGAGGAAGGGAGAGAGAGATAAAAACATTGACCAGAGGGAAACATAAGCAATCAGCTGCCTCCTGCATGCCCCCTACTGGGGACTGAACCCACAACCCTGGCATACACCCTGACGTGGAAATCAACCAGTGACCTCTTGGTTCACAAGGGACAAGGCTCAATCACTAAGTTACACTGCCCCAGCTGTTATTTCTTATTTGTCAATGCTTCCCACATAATTTCAACCACCAAAATAAACCTAAAAACTTTAATATTTATCTTATGTAGAGAGAGAAAACAAAACTTTA